>NC_080383.1:43222884-43339055 GCF_014773155.1 Arachis stenosperma | reverse complement strand
GGTGAACCTTTTAGATTGTGACTCAGCTTTGCTAAAGTCCCCAATTAGAGGTGTCCAGGGTTCTTAAGCACTCTTTTTTGCCTTGGTTCACACTTTATTTCTCTCTTTTTCTTTTTCTTTTTTTCTTCTCTTTCCTCTGTTTTTTTTTTTTCGAAAAAAAATTTTTTTTTTCACTGCTTTTTCTGCTTCAAGAATCAATTTGATGATTTTTTCAGACCCCATAACAGTTCTCTTTCTCCTTATTCTTTCAAGAGCCAACAATTTTTTAACATCTTAAAACAAATTCAAAAGACATATGCACTGTTCAAGCATTCATTCAGAAAACAAAAAGTATTGTCACCACATCAAACTAATTCAACTAGTTTCAGAGATAAATTTCGAAATCCTGTACTTCTTGTTCTTTGTGATTAAAGCATTTTCATTTAAGAGAGGGTGGATCATAGGGCATTCATAACTTTAAGGCATAACTTTAATTTTATTAATTATGAATTAAGAACAAGACTCAGAAAATAAATATAAGATGAAACTAGAAATAGAAAACAAATAAAATAAGAAAAACGAAAAAAAATAAAATAGGCTCCTAATGATAGAGGTTTCACAGAGTTAGGACTCAACAACCTTGATTTTGAGAAGTGGATGCTCCCTCAGCTTGGGAGGAGAGCTTTTGGCGTTTCATCTCTTGAATTTCACGCCCCTGCTTCTCTTGTTCCTTCAGCAATTTGCAGAGCATGCAGTTTTGATTCTGCTGTTCTTCCTTCAGTTGCTCCATAGTCTCTTGCAACTTGTTAATAGATGCTTCTAGGTTGGCCCAATAGCCAATTTCAGGGAATTCAGGGAGGAACTCATGCGCCCTCCTTTTGATAGAGTTGTCTTGCACTTGTCCTTCCATTGACTTCTTGGTGATTGGATGTTCAATGGGTATGAATTCATCTACCCATCTTCCACCCCAGCCTCTTTACAGAGCAAGGAGATCAAGCTTGGGTAAGCCAATTTGGCTTCAGTGGAATTTTTATTTGCATTGTGTAGATCTCACAAGCAATAACATGATGAACCTCCACTTCTTTTCCAAGCATAATGCAATGAATCATCACTGCTCTCTTGATGGTAACCTCAGAACGGTTGCTAGTGGGCAATATGGAACGCCCAATGAGGTCTAGCCAACCTCTTGCAATTGGTTTGAGGTCTCCCCTCTTGAGTTGGTTTGGGACCCTTTGAATTGGTTATCCCTTAGTTCCAGGGAGGCATATGTCCTCTAGAACTTGATCCAACCCTTTATCTACTCTCACCATCCTCCTATTAAAGGAGTCAGGATCATCTTGCAGTGAGGCAATTTGAAGATTTCTCTTATTTTGTCCAGATGGAAGTACATAACTTTCCCTCTGACCATGGGTTCTATAAGTATGGTAAGCGATTCCAGTCATTCTCTGCTTATCTGTCAGCCACAGATTGAGTAGAATTCCTGAACCATGTTCCTTCCAACCTTGTCTCAGGATTGGTTAGAACTTCCCAACCTCTGTTTCGAATTTGCTCTTGGATCCCAGGATTCATCTTCTTTTAGATCAAATTTCACTTCCGGGATCACTGACCTCAGACCCATTATTTTGTGATAATGGTCTTCATGTTCTTTGGTTAAGAACTTCTCTTGATTCCAAAGATTCTTTGGATAGTCTCTTTCTTTCCTCTTAAATGGTTGTTTTCCTTGGGAGCCATGATCTTGATGAATCTTGGCTTAGTGATCACGGAAAAGCACACTAAACTTAGAGGTTTGCTTGTCCTCAAGCAAAAGAAAAGAGAGAAGAGAGGGGGAGGAAGAGGAAATTCGAATGGTGTGATGGAATGAGGGAGCCAAACGTTTATTTATAAGGTGGGGAGGGGAGTTTTCGAAAAAGAAGAGAGAAATTTGAAAGGAGATTTGAGAAGATATGGAAAAAAAAAATTGAGAAAAGGGTGAAATTCTTGAACAATGTTTGTAATTGATTTGAAATAAATTTGAAGAGTGGTTTTGATTTTTGAAGATTTGAAAGTGAATGATGAATGATTGAAGTGTGATTTTGTAGAAAAGTATGGGTGAGAAAAGGAAAGTTTGAAAAAAATTGAATTGAAAACAAAATTGTGGTCCCCCCACCAAGCTGGCGTTAAACGCCCAGAATGGCACCCATTCTGGCGTTTAACGCCCATTTGCTACCCCTTTTGGGCGTTTAACGCCCAGCCAGGTGCCCTGGCTGGCGTTAAACGCCAGAAATCCTTTGTCACTGGGCGTTTTTCAGAACGCCCAGGACGCTGCACACCTGGCGTTAAACGCCCAGAATGGTGCCCATTCTGGCGTTTAACGCCCAAAATGGCACCATTCCTGGCGTTAAACGCCCAGAATGGTACCCATTCTGGCGTTTAACGCCCAAAATGCCCCTTACTGGCGTTTTTTTCGCCAGTAAGCTCATTTTCTCTGCTTTTTGAGCTGAATCCTTCTGTAACTCTGTGAATTCCTTCATTTTTGATACTTGCCTTTGTAGAACTAATCATATACCTCCTAATGACTGGGTTGCCTCCAAGCAAGCGCTTCTTTACTGTCTTTAGCTGGACTTCTGCTAAGAATCACTCAGTCTCAATCTTGAGCATTCCTGCTCAAAATTGCCTTCAAGATAATGCTTGATTCTCTGTCCATTAACAATGAACTTTCTGTCTGAATCAATATCCTGAAGCTCAACATATCCATATGGTGGACACTCCTGTAATCACATACGGACCCCTCCACCGGGATTTGAGTTTTCCTGGAAACAATTTGAGCCTGGAGTTGAAGAGCAGAACTTTTGTCCTGGCTCAAAGACTCTGGTTGACAATCTCTTGTCATGCCACTTCTTTGCCTTTCCTTATAAATTTTGCATTTTCAAAGGCATTGAGTCTGAACTCCTCTAGCTCATTTAGCTGGAGCAGTCTTTTCTCACCAGCTAACTGAGCATCCATGTTTAGGAATCTGGTTGCCCAATAGGCTTTATGTTCCAGTTCCACAGGCAAATGACAGGCCCTCCCATACACCAGTTGGTATGGAGAGGTTCCTATAGGAGTCTTGAATGCTGTTCTGTATGCCCACAGAGCATCATCCAAGCTCTTTGCCCAATCCTTTCTTCGGGCCATCACAGTCCGTTCTAGGATTCTTTTTAGCTCTCTGTTAGAGACTTCTGCTTGCCCATTTGTCTGTGGATGATACGGAGTTGCCACTTTATGGCTGATTCCATATCTAACCATAGCAGAGTATAGCTGTTTGTTGCAGAAATGAGAGCCCCTGATGAGCGGATAATTTGTATGCTTTTTGGCATTGTTTTTAGTATGTTTTTAGTATAATCTAGTTAGTTCTTAGTATATTTTTATTAGTTTTTAATTAAAATTCACTTTTCTGGACTTTACTATGAGTTTGTGTGTTTTTCTGTGGTTTCAGGTATTTTCTGGCTGAAATTGAGGGACCTGAGCAAAAATCTGATTCAGAGACTGAAAAGGACTGCAGATGCTGTTGGATTTTGACCTCTCTGCACTCGAAGTGGATTTTCTGGAGCTACAGAAGCCCAATTGGCGCGCTCTCAACGGCGTTGGAAAGTAGACATCCTGGGCTTTCCAGAAATATATGATAGTCTATACTTTGCCCAAGATTTGATGGCCCAAACCGGCGTTCAAAGTCACCTACAGAAATTCCAGCGTTAAACGCCGGAACTGGCACCTAAATGGGAGTTAAACGCCCAAACTGGCACCAAAGCTGGCGTTTAACTCCAAGAGAAGTCTCTACACGAAAATGCTTCATTTGCTCAGCCCAAGCACACACCAAGTGGGCCCGGAAGTGGATTTCTATGTCATTTACTCATCTTTGTACACCTTAGGCTACTAGTTTTCTATAAGTAGGACCTTTTACTATTGTATTTTCATCTTTGGATTATTTTTAGATCCTTTGATGTTGCTTGCTTGAGTCTAGTGTCTCATCTTAAGTTTGGTGTCAATTGCATGCATTCATTCATGTGTCTTAAGGATCTTCAAGTAATTCTTGATGATTTCTTACTCTGATCTTTGAATTCTTTTGACTTGAGTGTTTATGTGTCTCATATAGTGTCAATAGTATACAAACTGCTAAGTTTGGTGTCTTGCATGCATTGTTATTTGATTCTTGTTGCATTTTGATTATTAAAAATCCAAAAATATTTTTTATTTGTTTTCTGTTTAATCAATAATACAGAGAATGAAGATCAGAACATACTGCAGAGGAATTATACAGAAAAGCTGGGCATTCAAAAATGCCCAGTGAAGAAGGCAGACTGGCGTTTAAACGCCAGCCAGGGTACCTGGTTGGGCGTTTAACGCCCAAAAAGGGTGCATTTTGGGCGTTAAACGCCAGAATGAAATCCATTCTGGGCGTTTAACGCCAGGATGGTGCTAGGGGGAAGATTTTGTTTTCAAAATCAATTTTTTTTAAGTTTCCAAGGTTTTTCAAAATCAAATCTTTTTCAAATCATATCTTTTCAATCAAATGTTTCAAAATTAATTTCTTTCCTTTTTCAAAGATACTTACTAACAATTAATGATTTGATTGAACATTTTTTGCCTTTTTTGTTGAGGAAGGTTTTATGTTTGAATCATATCTTTTCTTGTTAGGCAAGTCATTAATTTTTAAAATCAAATCTTTTCAAAATTGTTTTCAAATTATATCTTTTAAAATTGTTTTCAAATCATATCTTCTCAATCACATCTTTTTAAAATCAATCATATCTTCTCAGCCACATCTTTTTCAAAATAGTTTTCAATCAAATCTTTTTGATTTCTAATTTAAAAATCTTTTTCAAAAATCACTTGGTTTCTTTCCCACTTTTATTTTCGAAAATCAATTAGTGGTTTTCAAAAATGTTTTCAAAATATTTTAATTAATTTTCGAAAATCTTCTTCCCCTCCTTCTCACATCCTTCTATTTATGGAGTACCACTCCTTCTTAATGCACAATTCGAACCTTATCTAAGTAAAGTTCGAATTCTTCTTCTCCTTCTTCTTTCTATTTCTCTTTTCCTCTGACACCTTAAGGAATCTCTACACTATGACATAGAGGATTCCACATTTTCTTGTTCTCTTCTCTTTCATATGAGCAGGAGCAAAGACAAAGGCATTCTTGTTGAAGCTGACCCTGAACCCGAAAGGACCTTGAAGAGAAAGCTAAGAGAAGCCAAAGCACAACTCTCTTTAGAGGACCTGACCGAATTCTTCAAAGAAGAAGAAGACATGGCAGCCGAAAACAACAATAATGCAAACAATGCAAGGAAGGTACTGGGTGACTTTACTGCACCTACTCCTGATTTTTATGGGAGAAGCATCTCTATCCCTGCCATTGGAGCAAACAACTTTGAGCTTAAGCCTCAATTAGTTTCTCTAATGCAACAGAATTGCAAGTTCCATGGACTTCCAATGGAAGATCCTCATCAGTTCTTAGCTGAATTCTTGCAAATCTGTGACACAGTCAAGACTAATGGGGTTGACCCTGAGGTCTATAGACTGATGCTATTCCCTTTTGCTGTAAGAGACAGAGCTAGGATATGGTTGGACTCTCAACCTAAAGAAAGCCTGGACTCTTGGGAGAAGCTAGTCAATGCCTTCTTGGCAAAGTTCTTTCCACCACAAAGATGGAGTAAGCTTAGAGTGGAAGTCCAAACCTTCAGACAGAAGGATGGAGAATCCCTCTATGAAGCTTGGGAAAGATACAAACAATTAATCAGAAAATTTCCTTCTGACATGCTTTCTGAATGGAGCATCATAGGTATTTTTTATGATGGTCTCTCTGAACTGTCCAAGATGTCTTTGGATAGCTCTGCTGGAGGATCTCTTCATCTGAAGAAGACGCCTACAGAGGCTCAAGAGCTAATTGAGATGGTTGCAAATAACCAATTCATGTACACTTCTGAAAGGAATCCTGTGAACAATGGGACAAGTCAGAAGAAAGGAGTTCTTGAGATTGATGCTCTGAATGCCATATTGGCTCAGAACAAGATATTGACTCAACAAGTCAATTTGATTTCTCAAAGTCTGTCTGGAATGCAAAATGCACCAAGCAGTACTAAGGAGGCTTCATCTGAGGAAGAAGCTTATGATCCTGAGAACCCTTCAATGGAAGAGGTGAATTACCTAGGAGAACCCTATGGTAACACCTATAATTCTTCATGGAGAAATCACCCAAATCTCTCATGGAAGAATCAAGAGAGACCTCAACAAGGTTTCAACAACAACAATGGTGGAAGAAACAGGTTTAGCAATGGCAAGCCTTTTCCATCATCTTCTCAGCAACAGACAGAGAATTCTAAGCAGAACCCCTCTGACTTAGCAACCATGGTCTCTGATCTAATCAAAACCACTCAAAGTTTCATGACTGAAACAAGGTCTTCCATTAGGAATTTGGAAGGACAAATGGGACAGCTGAGCAAGAAAGTTACTGAACTCCCTCCAAGTACTCTTCCAAGCAACACAGAAGAAAATCCAAAAGGAGAGTGCAAAGCCATCAATATGGCCGAATTTGGAGAGGAAGGGGAGGAAGTGAACGCCACTGAGGAAGACCTCAGTGGGCGTGCACTAGCCTCCAATGAGTTCCCCAATGAGGAACCATGGGAATCTGAGACTCAACATGAGACCATAGAGATTCCATTGGACTTACTTCTGCCTTTCATGAGCTCTGATGAGTATTCTTCCTCTGAAGAGGATGAGTATGTCACTGAAGAGCAAGTTGCTAAGTAACTTGGAGCAATCATGAATCTAAATGACAAGTTATTTGGAAATGAGACTTGGGAGGATGAACCTCCTTTGCTCACCAAAGAACTGGATGACTTGTTTAGGCAGAAATTACCTCAAAGAGACAAGATCCTGGGAAGTTTTCCATACCTTGTACCATAGGCACCATGACCTTCAAGAAGGCTCTGTGTGACTTAGGGTCAAGTGTAAACCTCATGCCTCTCTCAGTAATGGAGAAGCTAGGGATCTTTGAGGTACAAGCTGCAAGAATCTCATTAGAGATGGCAGACAACTCAAGAAAACAAACTCATGGACTTGTAGAGAATGTTTTGGTAAAGGTTGAAGACCACTACATTCCTGCTGATTTCATAGTCCTAGAGACTGGGAAGTGCATGGATGAAACCATCATCCTTGGCAGACCCTTCCTAGCCACAGCAAAGGCTGTGATTGATGTTGATGGAGGTGAACTGATCATTCAAGTGAATGAAGAATCCTTTGTGTTAAGGCTCAAGGATATCCCTCTGTCACCATAGAGATGAAGCATGAAGAGCTTCTCTCAAATCAGAGTCAAGAAGAGCCCCCACAGTCAAACTCTAAGTTTGGTGTTGGGGGGCCACAACCAAACTCTAAGTTTGGTGTTGAACCCCCACATTCAAACTCTAAGTTTGGTGTTGGGAGGTCCCAACATTGCTCTGAGTATCTGTGAGGCTCCATGAGAGCCCTCTGTCAAGCTACTGACATTAAAGAAGCGCTTGTTGGGAGGCAACCCAATGATTATAATTTATATAGTTTCTTTGTTATTTTATGTTTTTGTAGGTTGATGATCATAAGAAGTCACAAAATCCATTGAAAAAGCAAAAACAAAATGAAAAACAGGAAGAAAAACAGCACACCCTGGAGGAAGATGTTGCTGGCGTTCAAACGCCAGTAAACCTAGCAGTTGGGCGTTTAACGCCCAGTCTGGCACCATTCTGGGCGTTTAACGCCAGAAAGGGGCACCAGACTGGCGTTAAACGCCAGAAAAGGGTAAGAACCTGGCGTTAAACGCCAGGAATGGGCACCAGCCCGGCGTTTAACGCCAGAAATGGCTCAAAACGTGATTTTGAGCAACATTTGGTGCAGGGATGACTTTTCCTTGACACCACAGGATCTGTGGACCCCACAGGATCCCCACCGAACCCCATCTCCCCTCTCTCCTATAAATACCCTTCTTCACTCCTTCATTTTCACACAACCAAAACACCACTTCTCCCCCTCTTTGGCCGAATACACCACCATCTCCCTCTTCCTCATTTCTTCTTCTTCTACTCTCTTCTTTCTTCTTTTGCTCGAGGACGAGCACACATTTTAAGTTTGGTGTGGTAAAAGCATTGCTTTTTCATAACCATTATGGCATCCAAGGCCGGAGAAACCTCTAGAAAGAGGAAAGGGAAGGCAAAAGCTTCCACCTCCGAGTCATGGGAGATGGATAGGTTCATCTCAAGGGTGCATCAAGACCACTTCTATGAAGTTGTGGCCTTGAAGAAGGTGATCCCCGAGGTCCCCTTTTCACTCAAAAAGGGTGAATATCCGGAGATCCGCCATGAGATCCAAAGAAGAGGTTGGGAAGTACTTACCAACCCCATTCAACAAGTTGGAATCTTGATGGTTCAAGAGTTCTATGCCAATGCATGGATCACCAAGAGCCATGATCAAAGTATGAACCCGAATCCAAAGAATTACCTTACTATGGTACGGGGGAAATACTTGGATTTTAGTCCGGAAAGTGTGAGGGTGGCGTTCAACTTGCCTATGATGCAAGGAGATGAACATCTTTACACAAGAAGGGTCAACTTTGATCAAAGGTTGGACCAAGTCCTCACAACCATATGTGAAGAGGGCGCACAATGGAAGAGAGATTCAAGAGGCAAGCCGGTTCAATTGAGAAGGCATGACCTCAAACCCGTGGCTAGAGGATGGTTGGAGTTCATCCAACGCTCAATCATTCCCACTAGCAACCGGTCCGAAGTTACTTTAGACCGGGCCATCATGATCCATAGCATCATGATTGGAGAAGAAGTGGAAGTTCATGAGGTTATAGCCCAAGAACTCTACAAGGTGGCGGATAAGTCCTCTACCTTAGCAAGGTTAGCCTTTCCTCACCTCATTTGCCACCTCTGTTATTCAGTTGGAGTTGACATAGAGGGAGACATCACCATTGATGAGGACAAGCCCATTACCAAGAAAAGGATGGAGCACACAAGAGACCCCTCTCATCATGAGATCCCTGAGATGCCTCAAGGGATGCACTTTCCTCCACAAGACTATTGGGAGCAACTAAACACCTCCCTAGGAGAATTAAGTTCCAACATGGGACAACTAAGGGTGGAGCACCAAGAACACTCCATTCTCCTCCATGAAATAAGAGAAGATCAAAGAATCATGAGAGAGGAGCAACAAAGGCAAGGAAGAGACATTGAGGAGCTCAAGCACTCCATTGGACCTTCAAGAGGAAGGAAGAGCCGCCATCACTAAGGTGGACCCGTTCCTTGATTTCCTTGTTCTTTATTCTTCTGTTTTTTCGAATTTTTATGCTTATGTTATCTATGTTTGTGTCTTATGATCATTAGTGTCTTAGTGTCTATGCCTTAAAGTTATGAATGTCCTATGAATCCATCACCTTTCTTAAATAAAAACGTGCTTAATTGAAAAGGAAAAGAATTGCATGAATTCTGAATTTTATAACAGTTTACTTATTTTGATGTGGTGGCAACACTTTTGTTCTCTGAATGTATGCTTGAACAGTGCATATGTCTTTTGAATTTGTGGTTCATGAATGTTGGCTCTTGAAAGAATGATGAAAAAGGAGACATGTTACTGAGGATCTGAAAAATCATAAAAATGATTCTTGAAGCAAGAAAAAGCAGTGAATACAAAAAAAAAAAAGAAGAAGAAGCAAACGAAAAAAAAAAACCGAAAAAAAAAAGAAAAGAGAAAGAAAAAGAAAGAAAAAGAGTTGTGATCCAAGGCAATAAGAGTGTGCTTAAGAACCCTGGACACCTCTAATTGGGGACTTTAGCAAAGCTGAGTCACAATCTGAAAAGGTTCACCCAATTATGTGTCTGTGGCATGTATGTATCCGGTGGTAATACTGGAAGACAGAATGCTTTGGGCCACAGCCAAGACTCAATAAGTAGCTGTGTTCAAGAATCATCATACTTAACTAAGAGAATCAATAACACTATCTGGATTCTGAGTTCCTAAAGAAGCCAATCATTCTGAGTTCCAAAGGAGAAAGTGAGATGCCAAAACTGTTCAGAGGCAAAAAGCTAAAAGCCCCGCTCATCTAATTAATACTGATCTTCATAGATGTTTTTGGAGTTCATTGCATATTCTCTTCTTTTTTTTATCTTATTCGATCTTTAGTTGCTTGGGGACAAGCAACAAATTAAGTTTGGTGTTGTGATGAGCGGATAATTTGTATGCTTTTTGGCATTGTTTTTAGTATGTTTTTAGTATAATCTAGTTAGTTCTTAGTATATTTTTATTAGTTTTTAATTAAAATTCACTTTTCTGGACTTTACTATGAGTTTGTGTGTTTTTCTGTGATTTCAGGTATTTTCTGGCTGAAATTGAGGGACCTGAGCAAAAATCTGATTCAGAGACTGAAAAGGACTGCAGATGCTGTTGGATTCTGACCTCCCTGCACTCGAAGTGGATTTTCTGGAGCTACAGAAGCCCAATTGGCGCGCTCTCAACGGCGTTGGAAAGTAGACATCCTGGGCTTTCCAGCAATATATGATAGTCTATACTTTGCCCAAGATTTGATGGCCCAAACCGGCGTTCAAAGTCACCTACAGAAATTCCAGCGTTAAACGCCGGAACTGGCACCTAAATGGGAGTTAAACGCCCAAACTGGCACCAAAGCTGGCGTTTAACTCCAAGAGAAGTCTCTACACGAAAATGCTTCATTTGCTCAGCCCAAGCACACACCAAGTGGGCCCGGAAGTGGATTTCTATGTCATTTACTCATCTTTGTACACCTTAGGCTACTAGTTTTCTATAAGTAGGACCTTTTACTATTGTATTTTCATCTTTGGATTATTTTTAGATCCTTTGATCATCTTTGGACATCTAGTTCTTAGATCATTTGGGAGGCTGGCCATTCGGCCATGCCTAGACTTTGTTCTTATGTATTTTCAACGGTGGAGTTTCTACACACCATAGATTAAGGTGTGGAGCTCTGCTGTACCTCGAGTATTAATGCAATTACTTTTGTTCTTCTATTCAATACCGCTTGTTCTTTGTCCAAGATATCACTTGTTCTTCAACTTGATGAAGGTGATGATTGACACTCATCATCATTCTCACCTATGAACAAGGTGACTGACAACCACTTTTGTTCTACAAGTAACCAAGGCTCTAGTGAATATCTCTTGGATTCTTTAATCGGAATCTTCGTGGTATAGGCAGGACCTGATGGCGGCATTCAAGAGAATCCGGAAGGTCTAACCTTGTCTGTGGTATTCTGAGTAGGATTCAATGATTGAATGACTGTGACGCGCTTCAAACCTGTAACCTACTGGGCGTTAGTGACAGACGCAAAAGAGGGATTCTATTCCGGTAGGGGAGGGAACCACACCGGTGATTAGCAGTACTGTGACAGAGTGCGTGCATTAGCTTTCACTGCGAGGATGGGAGGTAGCCATTGACAACGGTGAAACCCTATACGAGCTTGCCATGGAAAGGAGTAAGAAGGATTGGATGAAGACAGTAGGAAAGCAGAGAGACGGAAGGGAAGGCATCTTCATACGCTTGTCTGAAGCTCTTACACCAATGATATGCATAAGTATCTCTATCCTTATCTTTTATGTTATTTTCGTTCATCACCATTATACATTTGAGTCTGCCTGACTGAGATTTACAAGATGACCATAGCTTGCTTCATACCACCAATCTCCGTGGGATCGACCCTTACTCGCGTAAGGTTTATTACTTGGACGACCCAGTGCACTTGCTGGTTAGTTGTGCGAAGTTGTGTTTATGCCATGGTATTGAGCACCAAGTCTTTGGAGCCATTACTAGGGATTGTTTGTGTTTTGAAAAGTATTGATCACAATTTCGTGCACCAGCCCCCATCACTGATTAGTATTCTGGGAACACCAAATCTGCTGAAGATGTTTTTCTGGAGGAACTTTAGCACGGTATTGGTATCATTAGTGGGTGTAGCAATTGCTTCTACCCACTTAGATACATAGTCTACTGCCACCAGAATGTAAGTGTTTGAGTATGATGGTGGGAATGGCCCCATGAAGTCAATTCCCCATACATCAAACAATTCTATCTCTAATATCCCTTGTTGAGGCATGGCATATCCGTGAGGCAGGTTACCAGCTCTTTGGCAACTGTCACAGTTACGCACAAACTCTCGGGAATCTTTATAGAGAGTAGGCCAGTAGAAGCCACACTGGAGGACTTTAGTGGCTGTTCGCTCACTTCCAAAATGTCCTCCATAATGTGATCCATGGCAGTGCCATAGGATCCTTTGTGCTTCTTCTCTGGGTACACATCTGCGGATCACTCCGTCAGCACATCTCTTAAAGAGATATGGTTCATCCCAGAGGTAGTACTTGGCATCTGAAATTAATTTCTTTCTTTGCACTCTGCTGTACTCCTTGGGTATGAACCTCACAGCTTTATAGTTTGCCATATCTGCAAACCATGGAGCTTCCTGAATGGCAAAGAGTTGCTCATCTGGGAAAGTCTCAGAGATCTCAGTAGAAGGGAGGGACGCCCCAGCTACTGGTTCTATTCGGGACAGATGATCAGCCACTTGGTTTTCTGTCCCTTTTCTGTCTCTTATTTCTATATCAAACTCTTGCAGAAGCAACACCCATCTGATAAGCCTGGGTTTTGAATCCTGCTTTGTGAGTAAGTATTTAAGAGCAGCATGGTCAGTGTACACAACCACCTTGGATCCTACTAGATAAGATCTAAACTTGTCAATGGCATAAACCACTGCAAGTAATTCTTTTTCTGTGGTTGTGTAATTCTTCTGTGCATCATTTAGAACACGGCTAGCATAGTAAATGACATGCAGAAGTTTGTTATGCCTCTGTCCCAACACTGCACCAATGGCATGATCACTGGCATCACACATTAATTCAAATGGCAATGTCCAATCTGGTGCAGAGATAACTGGTGCTGTGACCAGCTTAGCTTTCAGGGTCTCAAATGCCTGCAGGCACTCATTGTCAAAGATAAATGGAGTGTCAGCAGCTAGCAGATTACTTAGAGGTTTGGCAATTTTTGAAAAATCCTTTATAAACCTTCTGTAGAATCCTGCATGCCCAAGAAAGCTTCTGATTGCCTTAACATTGGCAGGTGGTGGTAATTTTTCGATTACCTCTACCTTTGCCTTATCCACCTCTATTCCCTTGCTTGAAATTTTGTGTCCAAGGACAATTCCCTCAGTCACCATAAAGTGACATTTTTCCCAGTTTAAAACCAGGTTAGTCTCTTGGCATCTTTTCAGGACAAGTGCTAGGTGGTTAAGACAGGAGCTGAATGAGTCTCCATATACTGAAAAGTCATCCATGAAGACTTCCAGAAATTTCTCTACCATGTCTGAGAAGATAGAGAGCATGCACCTCTGAAAGGTTGCAGGTGCATTGCACAGACCAAAAGGCATTCTCCTATAGGCAAACACGCCAGAAGGGCAGGTAAATGCTGTTTTCTCTTGGTCCTGGGGATCTACTGCAATTTGGTTGTAGCCTGAATAGCCATCCAAAAAGCAGTAATAGTCATGACCAGCTAGTCTTTCTAGCATTTGGTCTATGAATGGTAAAGGAAAATGATCCTTTCTGGTGGCTGTATTGAGCCTTCTGTAGTCAATACACATACGCCACCCTGTGACTGTCCTTGTAGGAACCAGTTCATTTTTTTCATTATGAACCACTGTCATGCCTCCCTTTTTGGGGACAACTTGGACAGGGCTCACCCAGGGGCTATCAGAAATAGGATAAATAATCCCAGCCTCTAGTAATTTAGTGACCTCTTTCTGCACCACCTCCTTCATGGCCGGATTTAGCCGCCTCTGTGGTTGGACCACTGGTTTGGCATTATCCTCCAATAGGATCTTGTGCATGCATCTAGCTGGGCTAATGTCCTTAAGATCACTTATGGACCACCCAAGAGCTGTCTTGTGCGTCCTTAGCACTTGAATCAATGCTTCCTCTTCCTGTGGGTCTAAAGCAGAGCTTATAATCACTGGAAAAGTGTCACCCTCTCCTAGAAATGCATATTTCAGAGATGGTGGTAGAGGTTTGAGTTCAGGTTTGGGAGGTTTATCCTCCTCCTGAGGAATTTTCGAAAATTCCTTTACTTCCTCTAGTTCTTCTTGATCAGGTTGAGCATCTTTGAAGATGTCCTCAAGCTCTGATTCTAGGCTTTCAGCCATATTGATCTCTTCTACCAGAGAGTCAATAATGTCAGTGCCCATGCAGTCATTTGGTGTGTCTGGATACTGCATAGCTTTTACAGCATTCAACTTGAACTCATCCTCATTGACTCTGAGGGTTACTTCCCCTCTTTGTACATCAATGAGAGTTTGTCCAGTTGCTAGGAAAGGTCTTCCTAGAATAAGAGTTGCACTCTTGTGCTCCTCCATTTCCAGCACCACAAAGTCAGTTGGAAAGGCAAAAGGCCCAACCTTGACAATCATGTCCTCTATTATGCCTGATGGGTGTTTAATGGAGCCATCAGCAAGTTGGAGGCATATCCTGGTTGGTTTGACTTCTCCAGCCAACCCAAGCTTTCTGATAGTGGATGCAGGTATTAGATTGATGCTTGCTCCAAGATCACATAGGGCTGTCTTGGTGCAAGCACCTTCTAATGTGCATGGTATCATAAAGCTTCCAGGATCTTGAAGCTTTTCTGGTAAGCTCTTCAGAATGACTGCACTGCATTCTTCAGTGAGAAACACTTTTTCAGTTTCTCTCCAATCCTTCTTATGACTTAAGATCTCTTTCATGAACTTAGCATAAGAAGGTATTTGCTCAAGTGCCTCTGCAAACGGAATCTTTATTTCAAGAGTCCTTAGATAGTCTGCAAAGCGGGCAAATTGCTTATCCTGTTCCGCTTTGCGGAGTTTCTGAGGGTAAGGCATCTTGGCTTGATATTCTTCAACCTTAGATGCTGCAGGTTTATTTCTTACAGAAGTGGTTGAAGAGGCCTTGTTGGAAGGATTATTATCAGCACTCTCAGGTGTCTGATTCTCCCTTGGCGTTTGAACGCCAGGATTGGGAGGAAAATGGGCGTTTAACGCCAACTTTTCCCCCTTTTCTGGCGTTTGAACGCCAGAACTGGGCAGGGAATGGGCGTTAAACGCCAGCTTTTCCCCCTTTTCTGGCGTTTGAACGCCAGAATTGGGCAAGGAATGGGTGTTTAACGCCAGCTTTCCTTCCCTTTCTGGCGTTTGAACGCCAATAACATTCCTCTCTGGGCTCTTACTATCCTCAGAGGGATTTTGAACAGTGGTTTGGTTATCCTCTGTCAATTGTTCCTTGTTTGGCATTTTGCTCTTTTGAGCAGTGTTAACTAGTGTCTTCCCACTCCTCAGTTGAACTGCTTGACATCCTTCTGTTATCTGTTTAGATATTTGCTGTTTTGCTTGATTCAACTGCAGTTCTATGTTCTTGTTAGCAACTTTAGTATCATGGAGCATTTCTTTAAATTCTGCTAACTGTTCTGTCATCAGGAGCAATTGTTGATTAAGCTCATTCATCTGTTCTTGAGGATTAGGATCAGTGACTAATGCCATGACCTCCTCTTTTGGAACGAACTCACTGCTAGAATATAAGTATTGGTTTCTAGCAACAGTGTCTATAAGCTCTTGAGCTTCTTCAATTGTCTTCCTCATGTGTATAGATCCACCAGCTGAGTGGTCTAAAGACATCTGAGCTTTTTCTGTGAGCCCATAGTAGAAGATGTCTAACTGTACCCACTCTGAAAACATTTCAGAGGGGCATTTTCTAAGCATACCTCTATACCTCTCCCAGGCATTATAAAGGGATTCATTATCCTCTTGTTTAAAGCCTTGGATGTCCAGCCTTAGCTGTGTCATCCTCTTTGGAGGGTAGAAATGATTCAGGAATTTGTCTGATAACTGTTTCCATGTCTTTATGCTTGCTGTAGGTTGGTTATTCAACCACCTTTTAGCTTGATCTTTTACAGCAAATGGAAACAGTAATAGTCTGTAGACATCCTGATCTACCTCTTTATCATGTACTGTGTCAGCAATTTGTAAGAACTGTGCCAGAAACTCAGTAGGTTCTTCCTGTGGAAGACCGGAATACTGGCAATTTTGCTGCACTATGATAATGAGTTGAGGGTTTAGTTCAAAGCTGCTTGCTTTGATGGGAGGTATACAGATGCTACTCCCATATGCAGCTGTAATGGGGTTAGCATATGACCCCAGAGTCCTCTTGGACTGATTAATTCCACTTGAGTCCATAGTGGACAAAAGGGAAATGATAATGATTGCAAAGAGATAAATTTTGTTTTTTTTTTTTTGAATTTTAAACGAAAAATTAAAATAAAACAAAAGGAAATAAAAAAAACAAATTCGAAAATCAAAAAGCAAATAAGATCAAAGCAAATTGAGAGCTAAATCAATTAGTTAATTAAAAAGATATGATTGAAAAGTTTTTATGAAAAAGATTTGATTTTTAAAAAGAGGAAAGAGAAAAACAACAAAAAGACACCAAACTTAAAATTTTTAGAAAATCAAACACTAATTTTCGAAAATTTTAAAGGAAAAACACAAAGAGGACACCAAACTTAGAATTTTTATGAATCAAAAAGGGACTAAGAACATGCAAAATCGAAAATTTTAAAAGAAAAACAAAAACATGCAATTGACACCAAACTTAGAATATGAAACTAGACTCAACTAAAAGACTCTAAACCAACAAAAATAAAACAGTCCTAATCTAAACAACAAGATAAGCCGTCAGTTGTCCAAACTCGAACAATCCCCGGCAACGGCGCCAAAAACTTGGTGCACGAAATTGCAATAACACTTTTGCAATCCCGCACAACTAACCAGCAAGTGCACTGGGTCGTCCAAGTAATACCTTGCGTGAGCAAGGGTCGATCCCACGGAGATTGTCGGCTTGAAGCAAGCTATGGTTATCTTGTAAATCTTAGTCAGGATATCAGAAATTATCAGGATTGATTGTAAAAAGCAAAAGAACATGAAAAAGGTACTTGTTTTGCAGTAATGGAGAATAGGCTGAGGCTTTGGAGATGCTCCATCTTCCGAATCTCTGCTTTCCTACTGTCATCTTCATCAAACACGCAAGGCTCCTTCCATGGCAAGCTGTATGTAGGGTTTCACCGTTGTCAGTGGCTACCTCCCATCCTCTCATTGGAAATACGTCCCTGATGCTCTGTCACAGCATCGGCTATCCATCTGTCGGTTCTCAATCAGGCCGGAATAGAATCCAGTGATTCTTTTGCGTCTGTCACTAACGCCCCGCCTTCAGGAGTTTGAAGCACGTCACAGTCATTCAATCATTGAGTCCTACTCAGAATACCACAGACAAGGTTTAGACCTTCCGGACTCTCTTGAATGCCGCCATCAGTCCTAGCTTATACCACGAAGATTCCGATTAAAGAATCCAAGAGATATCTACTTAATCTAAGGTAGAACAGAGGTGGTTGTCAGGCACATGTTCATAGTTGAGAATGATGATGAGTGTCACGGATCATCACATTCATCCGGGTTAGGAGCAAGTGATATCTTAGAATGGAAGCAAGCATGATTGAATAAGAAACAGTAGTAATTGCATTAATCCATCAAGACACAGCAGAGCTCCTCACCCCCAACCATGGGGTTTAGAGACTCATGCCGTGGAAGGTACACAAGAAACGTCTAAAAAATGTCATGAGGTCATAAGGTTCGGATACAATGTCAAAAGATCCTATAAATAGTAAACTAGTATCCTAAGGTTTACAGAAATGAGTAAATGACAGAAAAATCCACTTCCGGGCCCACTTGGTGTGTGCTTGGGCTGAGCAATGAAGTAATTTTGTGTAGAGACCTTTTCTGGAGTTAAACGCCAGCTTTCATGCCAGTTTGGGCGTTTAACTCCAAGTTTTATGCCAGTTCCGGCGTTTAACGCTGGAATTTCTGATGCTGATTTGCTACGCCAGTTTGGGCCATCAAATCTTGGGCAAAGTATGGACTATCATATATTGCTGGAAAGCCCAGGATGTCTACTTTCCAATGCCATTGAGAGCGCGCCAATTGGGCTTCTGTAGCTCCAGAAAATCCACTTCGAGTGCAGGGAGGTCAGAATCCAACAGCATCTGCAGTCCTTTTCAGTCTCTGGATCAGATTTTTGCTCAGAATCTTCAATTTCAGTCAGAAAATACCTGAAATCACAGAAAAACACACAAACTCATAGTAAAGTCCAGAAAAGTGAATTTTAACTAAAAACTAATAAAAATATACTAAAAACTAACTAAAAGATACTAAAAACATACTAAAAACAATGCCAAAAAGCGTATAAATTATCCGCTCATCAGTTCACTTATTTATATCATAAATTCAATAATTCAAATTTAAACTATCCTAATCTTATCTTTTAGAGAGAAAGATAAGATAACTAATTACTGACTTCAATTTCAAATTCAAAAACAATAATTCAAATAAAATCCTAATAACCAAATATCTTATGTTTCTAGAAAGAATTAATAACTAATCTTCTAGAGTCTTCAATGTTTTGGATGTGATTAAGGGTTCTAATAATGTGATTAATTAAGCTTGGGCCTTAATTGTTGCATCTTAATAGTTGTAATTATGTTTAAGGTGGCTTATATTAGAGGAAATCGGGTAAAAAGCCCAAAATCACACTTCTAGGAGGCGCAAGCACGCCAAGCATAGATGCAGGTTCGTCGGGCATGAGGAAGAACGCATGGGACCTGCCAAGCATGGAGATAGGTCACCGGGCATAAGGTAGGTCTGCCGAGCGTAGAGATGGTCTGCCAGGCATGAGAGCTTGTCGCTGATGCATGGACATCTTAAGCACTTTTCTTGGGTATTTTCAGATGGAATTCACTGCTTGTTGCTTGTTTATCATATGATTTTATATGAAATTTTATTAGTACTTTGAGCCCTTTGATTTTTTATTTAATACAGGAAAAGAACAGCAAAAAAGGAGCAAAGCACAAGCAAAAAAAGTAACCAGAAAAGCATCCAATAGGAAGCAGAGGGTTAGCATTTTACACGCAGACAAGGGGCGTACAACACGCCCATGCATCCTGAAACAGAGAACCTAGCGTTTCACACGCCATATAGGGGCGTCGCAAGCCAGGCCAAAGTCCCAGGAATGAGAAAATGTTGCATGCACGGCGTTTCACACGCCACATGCTTGGCATTTCAAACGCCCTAGAACAGACTCCTAGTATACCCCTTACCATCGTGTTTGACACGCCGAGAAATTGGCATTTCAAACGCCTAATGAAGAACCCGGCGTGCAAAATGCCAAGACATGGCATTGCACGCTGGGCCAACTTTTGAGAGGATCAGACCTAAGAAAATTTGAGCAAGAAATGGGCTTGCAACATGCCGAGGAAGTGGCATGTCACATGCCATGAAGAAAAGACACTTCTGGACGTGCATGGTATGGCGTTTTACACGCCAACAAGAGTGGGCGTGTAGAATGGAAACGCCTTCGAAATTGCATTCGTGTTACGCATAGAGCCATGAGTACACACAAAGGGTGGAAGATTGAAAGGTCATACGTACATATGCCACCATGTGTATGCATAAGTGAGAATTTTTGCAATCATGTGTATGCTTGCCATCATGGGTACACACGAGCCCGTGAATAGTAGGCATTTGAAACGCCAATGAATATGGACGCAAGCCTCACATGTCGTTGACACTTACTGTAGAGCATTTAATATGGGCATTTAAACGCCATATATTGGCATGTCACACGCCAATGTCAAACTCCCAAGACTTGATTTATTAAGTGGCGTTTCACATGCGAAAGTCTGACGTTACACACTGGGCTAACCTTCCAGAAGACTACTCCAAAAAAGCATTTGGCTATTTTTCACGCCACAACAAGGGCATGTCATACGCCAAGAAAGAAGGAGCTCCATAGACCACAGAAGAGTGGCGTTTCACACGCCACATATTGGCATTTCACACGCCAAAGGGACAAGCACTCTGAGGGAAGAAAAGCGTGGCGTTTCACAAGCCCCTTGGCCCATCCTCCACAAGCCATTTTGGAAACCTTCCAAGCCCACTGATGACAAGTCATCTTATGCTAGTTTTACAAGCATTTTTCATTTGTTTCATTAGGTTTTATGCACTTTCTTGCATAATAAGTAAGTAGTTGGAGTGGAATTTTTTGATTATTGTGATTCAATCAAACATCATTTATTTTATACAAAATCATGAGATTTATGCAAGAATTAAGTGATTAGAATGAATGATGAAAATTCTTATGATTTTGGTGAGACTTTGATTGCTTGTTTGGTTGATTTTAGGTGAGAAAATGAAGGGAAGGTGGAACACTGCAGAATAGCGTTGCATTCAAAGAAAGAACGCCACGCTTAGTAAGCGACGCGTACGCGCATGGGATGCTTACGCATCAGGGACAATTTTTGAAGACCCACGCGTACGTGTGCATGACGCGTACGCGTGGAAGTGTGTGGCGCTCGTTTTCAAAGAGAGCGCTACATTCATTTACTTAGCATTTTCGGGCAAGATTCAAAATTGGAGGCAAAGTTTTGCAAATGACGCGCACACATCGATGGTGCATCTAAGACGAAGCACGCGCACGCATGGCTGGCGCTGAAGCCTGAATCGAGATTTTGCTACCCACGCGCACGCGTAAATGACGCGCACGCGTGGGGCAGCGTTCATTAAGCAAACGTTGTGCTCAATAAGAGAATGCTATTGAAGACGCGCACGCGTACATGACGCGTACACATCGATGAGCAAAAAAACGCAAAAGGACGCGCACGCGTGGATGAATGAACGCTGCGCTCACTTTAAGAACGCAACGTTCCACTGGAAGCTGCAATAAAGTGCCACTCTGATCCACTTCTCCACAACCCAAAAAGCCCACATAAAGTACGGGAAGCTAGAATTGGAAAGTGTATAAATAGATAGGAATTTTATTTTATTAGGGGGCTCTCTTTTAGTTTTCATTTTGAGAATTTTAGAATTGAGATCGGATCTGAGTTTTGTTTTCTATTTTGTTTTCTCTCTTCTGCAACTTTTATTTTTCTGTTTCTGGATCTTGGATTGGGGATTGAAGAATTCTTCTGAATTCTTTCATCCTGGGGTTTTCTTTCAATTTTCCTTTTTGTAGTTCTAAGAATTGGAGATCTGATCTTAGGTTTTCTTCTATTTCTATAATTTCTTGTTTTCTATTTTGTCAAGAGAGCATTTGAATTCTTAGTTTTCTTACTATTTTTTTAGTCTTCTGAAATTGTTCATTTCTCTATTAGGACTCTATAATTGATTTACGTTTTCATTTTGTTTTGAATCTCCTGCACTTTTCCATTTCTGTTTTGGTACCGAATTGATCTATTTTCTGAATCTCCTCATCTGAGGGTTCTCTAGTTTACTGCAATTTATATCTTCAAGTTTTATTTTGATTCTCAATACCCAAACCCCTTTATTCTTCATGTAATTTAAGTTTCCTTGCAATTTAGATTCAGCAATTTAAATTTCTTACACTTTAAGTTTCAGTTATTTACCTTTCTTGCAATTTAAGTTTCAGCTCTTTTAATTTCTTGCACTTTAAGTTTCTGCAATTTATCCTTTCAACACTTTAACATTCTGCCAATTTACTTTATGCATTTTATTTTCCTTGCAATTTCACTACTGGTAGTCGAATTTCGCCCAAATCTTCAAATATTTGCTTAACTAAATTCATCACCATACTAAAGTTGCTCAATCCATCAATCTATATGGGATCGACATCACTCCCGTGAGTTATTACTACTTGATGCGACCCAGTACACTTGCTGGTGAGTTTGTGTGGAATTGTTTTTTCCTCATCATCCACTCAGAATGCCAAACTTGGGACCACCAAAGCCTTGAAGAGAAGACACAAAGCTGAAGTTAATGCAAAAGATTAGATTTGATTTGTTTTGTTTTTGAATTTAAGTTTGAATTTAATGATTAGATTTTTTTAGTGGAGTATATATGGTTCTTAGAAACACTTTGAAAAGGACCTTCAGATCTTTTATTGTTTTTGATATCCTGTCTTTTTGTTTTCGAAGCATGAGACACTAATCTCATAGGTTAAGGTTGGGAGCTTTGTTGATTCCTATGGATTGACGTTTTAGCTTTTTTATCTTGATTAATGCATTGATATTTTTTTAAGAAACAGTTTTCGCTCTTCATACCAAAGATTTGAATGTGTTGGAAAAGAATTCTCCTCTCACTTGAATTCGGTTAATATATTGAAAAAGTTAATTAATTGAATTAAGCTTGAAAACTTCTTCTCATGGTTGTTAAGTTTTGAATTTGGACTTGATTAGTGACATCGAATCAACCAAGTTTGGTTCTTGAGAATTGTGATTTTTAAATCAGTGAATGTTCTTAATCTCTTGTCGTAATCAATTAATTAAGGAATTGATAATTAATTAGGATTAGAGAAATTAAATTACCAAGGAATTGGAGTTTAATTAATTATTATTTGCCATAGAAACATCATTGTTTGATCAAGGTGGAGAGTGAAAAACGTTCTTCCGGAAGTTTCAACATCTCTGAAACCTTAACTCCTTTGAATTATAATTTTTCTCTGAGTTACTTACAACTTGCTTTTATTCAATTCACTATCTCTTTATACAATTGCCTTTCGACACCCTAAATTTTGATTGTCTGACTAGAATAATCAACTGACTAGTGTTAGCTTAATTCGTTAATCCTTGTGGGATCGACACTCACTCATCTGAGTTTATTACTTGATACGACCCGGTGCACTTGCCGGTGTATTGTGATTTGTGAAACCTGCTGATAAACCACTATTTTATGGTTTATCTTGTGCTCAATTGAGTGATTTTTATCAGCTTTTCACCCATCTATTCATACTATTCGCAAGTTTTACATTTTCCTTCCTGATTTTATGCTATGATTGAAAACATGCTTCTTTGATCTTATATTTACTTAATATTAATCCTCTTTTATTACCATTAGATGTCGTGATATGTGTGTTAAGTGATTTCAGGGATTACAGGGCATGAATGGCTCAGAGGATGGAAAGGAAGCATGCAAAAGTGGAAGGAATACAAGAAGTTGGAGAAACTGCTAAGCTGTCCAGCCTGACCTCTTTGCACTCAAACGGCTATAACTTTAGCTATAGAGGTCCAAACGACGCGGTTCTAGTTGCGTTGGAAAGCTAACGTCTGGGGCTTCGATTTGATATATAATATGCCATAGTTGCCCTAACGCTAGGCGACGCAAACGCGTGATCCATGCGGACGCATCGCATCTGCGAACTTCAAATCCGCGCGGCCGCGTGGGCGACGCCTCCGCGTCACTTGGCCGCGACCTGCACGTACCAGATTTCGTAATTAGCGATTTCTGGGCTGTTTCTGACCCAGTTTTCGGCCCAGAGAATACAGATTAGAGGCTATAAAGTGGGGGAATGCATCCATTCATTATCAAGCACTCATAATTCACTTTCCATGATTTAGATTTAGTTTGGAGAGAGGTTCTCTCCTCTCTCTCTCTTAGGATTTAGGACTTCTCTTAGTTTTAGGAGTGACCCTCAATCCCAGGTTCTTTATTTTTATTTATCCCAATTTAATTTATGAACTTTTCCATGTTAAGATTTGAATATTTTATTTAATGATATTTGAAGCATTTCAGTTTATGATTGTTCCTTTTTATTATTCCCAATCTGAGGATATTGTTATTCTAGTAGATTTAGTTTTTCCCCTTTTGGCCTTGGTTAAATAATTGGTAACTCTTGATTTATCAAACTCATTGCTGATTGAAAATTGGAATTAATTCATCCACTTAACTTACCTTCATAGTTAGAGGTTAACAAAGTGGGAGAAAAATTCAATTCTCATTACAATTGATAAGGATAACCAGGACAGGACCTCCAGTTCCCATACCTTGCCAATAGTTTATTTTATAGTTATTTATTTATTTTTCTTATTATTTTTTGTGCAACATACTGCCCCCTTACTTCCAAAACCCCAATTTTACCTTTCTCATAGCCAATAATAAGAACATACCTCCCTGCAATTCATTGAGAAGACGACCCGAGGTTTAAATACTCGGTTATCAATTTTAAAGGGGTTTGTTACTTGTGACAACCAAAACGTTTGTACGAAGGAATTTCTGTCGGGTTAGAGACTATATGTACAACGCGACTGTTTTTATGAAATTCTTTACTGGCAAAAATTCCAACGTCACCTGCATCAGTCGCCAGGCGTGTCTTTGCATGCCTCCATTTCCTTGTTTCTTAGGGCACACTTTCTTTAGGCCACGCTTTGATGTCTTTATGTTTTTCTTATGAAAAAGCTTTCATTCTTGAGAGGATAAATTCCTACTTCGGAGTGGATATTCCACCTCTTATTTGTAGTTTATCCAAGAAAATCTAGGAGAAATCTTTACCAAATTCATACCAAATCAAGCAGGATCATTGACTTTATACGGGTCTAATAGCCCAATTATGCCTGTAGGAAGAGGTATGCTTGGGCTAGAGATACTCTTGGGCCCAGTTGAAATTTTGGATCGTAACGTTCCCTCCAGTCGGGTTCAAATACTAATGAGTATTCCAAGTAACCATGTTTTGAGGTGACAAGTTCTCTCTAGTCTACCTGGTTTGGGTGAAAGTATTTAGGGAAGGTTTTCTACATGGTATGATTATTTGTGTGGCATCCTGTGAGTGGTAAGAGTTTAATTATTGCATTTTTTGGTAGGAAAATCGTTAAAATGAGGGGTGAGGGGGGATCGTGCACGACTTTTCAAAAGCGATGGTTTTGCTAACATGACATATCCGTTACCTTGCCCTTTGCTTGTTGAAATGTTTTCATTTATGATGTTTTCCACTCATTTCAACTTTTACGCATACAATATCATTTTAGGAAGCAATGCTTTTTGGAGAGAAAACCAAAAATTTCCACATCTTCTTCTTTTTTGTTTGCCTTCCACTTCTTTATTCCAATAAGGCTTTTGATCTATTTTCTTATTTTTATTTACCAGTTGATTCTCTATTTTTCTTTGTGTTTTTCCTGCTTATCTTTTCTCTTTTTTGTTTGTGTGCTGGAGTTTTTTTCTTATGTGGCACATTCGCCCATCTAGTGAGAATGTTATCCATAGTTGTTCCTTTGAGCGGTGATTAACTAGTTCTTGTAGTGTCTTGCACTTCTCCTTTGAGGAGGTACTTTGTTGTTCATGGTAGTTCTTCTTACTTAATGTTTTCAAAAGAAATAGAGAGGTCGAAGAAAACTTGTCAGAATATTAGGGAAGAGTGTAAACCCCGCAAAATTAATAAATATTTAGCTAATAAATCAATTATTATTTAAAAAAATAGAAATTTAAATTTTTATAATATAAGGAGGTAAAAGTATTAAAAATATGAATTTTGACACTAATTTTAATGATTTTGGCCCAAAACTAAACCAACGGACTGAACCGGTTGGACTGGGTCCAAGGCCCATCATATAAAAGCCAACACTTACCTTTTCTTCCTTAGATGAAAGAGAAGCACGCTGAAGAAGAGAGGGAAGGTTTAGAACCCTAACCCACTTTCTATTTTAATATTCAATCCTCCATAATTCTCAATTCGGAGCTCCGATTGCCGCACCGTTTGCAATGACCACCACATCGAGCTCTTCGAAACCATCCGAACGAAATGGTAAGGAATAATCTATTTCTTACACAGTCTCTTCTCTCTTTAATTTCGAAATTTGTAGTTAATGGGTGTTGAAGATTTTGGTGTTTTGATGTTTTAGGATTGAAATAGCTTGAGAAAACTGTTGGGTGAAAACTTAGACTAGTTGACCATAGGATAAGTTGAATTATGCGAATGGTGCATGTTTAGTGGATATAGTTAATGGATGTTAAGTGGATGTGAATTGTAGTTGAAATTAGTAAGTAGTATTGATGAATTATATGTTGAGATGATTATGGTGTACTTGGAGTTGATGAAATTATTATATATATGTATGAATATGGTGAATATGAAATTGAGTTAATAATGAAGAATTGGTATTTTAGGTAACTAAATGATTGATGAGTAATGGGTTGGTGTTTGATGAGTTATGATAATGCTTGAAATGGTTTTGTTTAGGATTGGGTTGATTTTGGTTTGGAAAACTTGAGGTTGTGAGTTTTAGTAAAAACAAAATTTTAACCAAATTTGACGCGTTGTAACTTGGCCTTCAGACCCTTAAATTTGGTAAAACTTATCTTAAATAAAAATTGGGTCTAAGTAGTTTATGATGTTCTAAGAACAGATGAAAAATGATTTTTAATGAAAAAGTTAAAAACCAAGAAATTTGGTATGCATGTGCACACACAGTATCGTGCGCACGCACAGTATCGTGCGCACGCATGGACCAGAGCGAAGTAGAGAGTTGTGCATACGCACAAGGGAGTGTGCATACGGATACCTTGGAGATTTTACAAGTTGTGCGTATGTACACTATGATGCGTACGCATGGAAGGAAATTTTGTCTAGTGCGTACGTATGCATATTGCCATGCGTACGCGTGATGCCTTATTTTATACTAACAATTATGTTTTTAACTGTTCGACCTTCCCACCAAGCTTGTGACCCTCCGAAACCACTGTTCTGTTGAAAATTCATAGTTTTTGAACTATCAACCATTCATTTTTCATATCTCTGAAAACTTTGTTGAAGGCTCGAAGGCTAAGTCTTAGGCTATAGAATATGAGTAAGTGTGTTGAGGGAGATAGCTTTGGTATCTAAGGAGACTTGAGAAGTGTATAATTGACTTGATGAGGTATTGAAAATGATGAATGAGACATAATTGAGAAAGATGTTGACATTGATGAATTATGATTGAATATCTACATGACTTACGAATTTGAAATTATTTGAGACACGAATTCCCTTGGTGAAAGTAGTGGCTTGTCACCATTTGTTCCAGGTTGAGAACTGATACTTTATTGACCCTTTATTGCAAGATGTGACCGGGCACTTTAACTCCCCGGGTTCTCCCACGGGTATGCACAAAAACCAAATGGTGACTCAGACACGGTCGTGGTAGAGGGAGAGGTTGGAATAGTAATGAGAAACCTAAAATGACGACGAATAATCCTTTGAACTTTATGAGTGCCCTGGAGAACATGGCTGCTGCTAAGCAGGCAACTACTGAAGCCCTTGGTCAGCAAGTTAATAGCAAAAATGGGGGTAACGACAAAATAGGCCGATGACACCGGTCTTTAGAGGGCACAAATCTGACAAAAGCTGACAATTGGTTTCAGACGATGGAGCGAGCATTGCGAGCGCAACAAGTACCTGAAGATCAGTTTGTCGAGTTCGCTACTTATAAGCTGATAGGTGAAGCTCAGTATTGGTGGCAGCAAAGCTGATGCCTTCTGCATCAAGATAGTATTGCGATCCTTTGGAATGTATTTTAATCTGAGTTTTATAATAAGTATTTTTCTAATTTAGTCAGGACGGCGAAGGAGCTTGAGTTCTTACACCTGAAGCAGGGTTCAATGTTCAGTGGCAGAGTACACCAGTGAATTCGGGGAACTATGTCAATTTTCTAGGATTTATCACGGTGCACTGGGGGATTTTGAAGAGTGAAAATGCGTAAAGTATGAAGGTGGTCTACGGAGTGACATGCTCAGGATAGTAGGCCCGATGACGATAAGAACTTTCTCTGAATTGGTAAACAAGTGTAGAATTGCTGAGGATTGTGTGAGAAAGGCTATGTCAGACAAGGGTGATCACTAAGCTTTTGTTAGGAAAGATCAACGGAGGAACTTTGCGCCTAGAGGTCGGAACTTCAAGCGAAGAGGCTATATTTTACAACCACCTCAGGATAAGAATAATTTTTGGAGATTCAACAATAATACAACAACCAAAGACGAGGTAAGGGAAAGCAGGTTCAGAATCCTTCCAATAACTTGACATGTAAGAGATGTGGGGCATATCATCCTAATACTCCGTGCAGAGCTGAATTGGGTATATGCTACCATTATGGTGGAGCTGGACATTTGTCTTAGAATTATCCAGAAAGAAAGAGACAGGAAGCTGGGAGAGTTCAGCAGTAGGGACGTGTGTTTACTATGGCAACGAATGGTGTTGAGAGGTCAGATACTCTGGTTAGAGGTAATTGTGAAATCGGTTATAAAATCTTAATTGCTTTGTTTGATACTAGGGCATCACATTCATTTATATCGTTTGAGAAATCCAGTGAGTTAGGATTGAAAATATCTATGTTAGACTATGATTTGCAAGTACATACTCCTGCCTCTGAAGCTGTCGTGACTAGGTTAGTGATGATTAGATTTTTGATGGTATAGAATTTCACAATGAATTCTCGTTGCAAGTATAGTTTCTAAACCAATCAATAATCCTTTCATACAAAAAGTTGTTTGTCACTAGTACAAACCCCTAAAATTTATAAACTGAAGTATTGAACCTCGGGTCGTTCTCCCTAGGAATTACAATAAAGTGTCTTGTTATTGGTTGTGAGTTATTTTGGGGTTTTTGAGATTTTAGACAAGAAATATAAATGGCAAAGATAATAAACTAACAACTAACAAAGCTCTTGGCAAGGTATGAAAACTAGAAGTTCCATCCTAGTTATCCTCCTCAATTGTGATAATAAATTGTCCATTACTCCCACTTAGTTAACCTCTAACCATGGAGGAAAGTCAAGTGGATGAATGAATTTGATTCCTCAAGTCCTAATCAACTCCTAAAGGAAAGACTAGCTTTAGAGGCATTCAAATTAATTAGCAACTTCTAATTATCAATCAACAAAGGAATTAGATAACTCAAGAGTCACTAATTACTCTACCTAGGCCAAGAAGAACAAAACCTACACTAAAATCCAACCAAGCATTTCATCAAACACTTGGAAGGCACAAAAGAAAAGCATAGTAAATTGACAACAAGAATGAAATCTAACAACAATTATTGAAAAGAATTAACAACAACAATCAAAAGAAACACAAGTATTATTGAATTACCTTGAATTGAATTGAAAGAAAAGAGAAGGAACAAGAGTAGATCTACAACAAAATACAAGAACAACATAAAAGAGATTACAACAAAAGAATGGAAGAAGAATGAATGTAACTACAAGGAATTGAAGAGTAGAAGTAGAAGAGTGCATGAATTAAAACCTAGATCTAAGAACTAAACCTAATCCTAATCCTAATTCTAGATAGAAGAGAGAGTTTCTCTCTCTAGAAACTACTTCTAACTAATCCTAATGTGTGTGAATGATTGGAATCCCTTTGCTCTTCATTCCTTGGCTTTAAATAGCATTTCTGGTGCCAAAGTTGGTTGAGATTGGG
The DNA here is from genome assembly GCF_014773155.1 of Arachis stenosperma. Classification (NCBI taxonomy): domain Eukaryota; kingdom Viridiplantae; phylum Streptophyta; class Magnoliopsida; order Fabales; family Fabaceae; genus Arachis; species Arachis stenosperma. Next base: position 43,309,777 of record NC_080383.1, on the reverse strand, counting down.
CCCCACAACCCTTGAGAGTTCGTTGGGTGCGTTTTCATTAAAAAATCATAAACCGGCACCGACGCGTACGCGCACAGCCCACGTACGCGTCCATGGGGTGATTTGCAAGGTGCGCGCAAGCGCCAAGTGTGCGCGCGCGTCCATAGGCGAGTTCAACTTCTTTGACTTTCCATGATTTCTCCACTTTGCATGCTTTCCTCTTCACTCCTTTGATCCATTCCTAGCCTTTTCAATATGAAATCACTAACAAACACATCAAGGCATCTAGTGGAATCAAAGGGAGATAAAAAATCATCAAATTAAAGGTCTAAAAGCATGTTTTCACATCTAAGCACAAATAAGGAGACAATCACAAAATCATGCTAATTCATTGAATAAATGTGGGTAAAAGGTATTAAAATCTCCTAAAATCAATACAAGATAAACCCTAAAAATAGGGTTTATCAACCTCCCCACACTTAAACCAAGCATGTCCTCATGCTTAAACCAAGAATGAGGTAAGGGGCATGGCATTTATTTAATGGAAACTAACTAAGTGCAATCTACCTATATGCAACTATGTACATGAATGCAATTACTTAGTCAAAATAAATCAGTTCCCAAGAAGCATATATGCACAAGGGCTAAGGACTAGCAAGTCTAATCCACAATTGAATTGAGTTATTAAATATTTTTACAAACTTGCATGAAAAGCGATATTTATGGATGGAAGCATGTAATTGAGCATCAAACCCTCACCGGATGTGTTTGCATTCTATTCGCTCAAGTGTTTAGGGTTGATTCACTCAATTCTCTCCTAATCATGCTTTTTAAGATTTGTTTTTCTTCTAACAATCAACATATATTTCATGCATGCTTACATCTATCATGAGGTCTTTTCTTTGGTTGTAATGGGGCTAGGGTCAAGGTAGGATGCAGATTTGGTCAAGTGAGCTTGAAATTTGAATCTTTGATAAGCTTAAACTTCACACCTAACCTATGACATCCTATACAATTAAGTTCTAACCTAACTACCCATTTTTCGCTTTTTCACATACTCATGTATCCCTTTTCATTTCACAATACTTATGCATTGATTTTATTGAGCTACACTTTGCTTTAGGGCATTTTGTCCCATTTTTTTTATTTCTATCTTTTTCTTCTTTTTTCTTTCTTCTTTTCTTTTCATATTTTTTTTCTTTTCTTTTCTTTATTTCTTTTTTTTTTCTTCCTTTCTTTCATATACAAGAACGTCAATGCATAAGGTCTATACATTTAATCAATACATGAGCATGTACCCAATTCCCGATATTCACAACAAAAATGCAAGACTACCCTTTTATTCACCCAATGTCCCAAGATTTCCTACACTTGAATGATACACACACATACTAGCCTAAGCTAGTCAAAGATCCAAATTAAGAACTTTTATTGTTTTCCGCTTTAAGGCTTGTAATGTGCTAAAATAAGAACAAGTGGGTTAAGCGTAGGCTCAAAGTTGGCTAACAATGGAAGATAAAAGGTAAGGCCATTTGGGTAAGTGAGATAAATAAAATGATGGCCTCAATCATATAAATGCATGAATATACAAAATAATGGACATAAAGAATCAAACAATTCAAAAATTACAATCATAGAAAGAGAATAATGCACACAAGAAGGAAAATAAGTGGTTATAAGATGTAACCACACCATTAGGCTCAAATCTCACAAGCTTATGATCATAGCTCAAAAACATGCTCCACAATATATATATAATTCAAGCAAGTTCTATGAAAAGTTTTCACTCAAATCAATTGATGCCCTATAGATAGAAATCTTGAAAATTTTCATTATTTTGACTAAGCTTATTGTGTATATGTATGCAAAAATAGGAAAATGCAATAAAAATCCTAAAATTCTAGAATGAAATGCAAAAGTGTTGGGATTAGAAATTTGTCACCAAAAATCGCCGACCGGTCGGACGACCTCCCCACACTTAAAAGTTTGCATCATCCTCGGTGCACTCAAAGATGAGCAAGGGGGTACGGTGAATCTCCGGATTGCTGCATGTTCTTAGTCTTGCTTCTGTTATTGCTTGTGGTGCATCCTTTATGAAAAACAAAAATATAACACCATAAGATGGGAAAACAAAAGCAAGGAAGCATAATTGTTGGAATGAGGTATATCACTAGAATTGAGTGAGTGAATTAGTGTGACATTAATGACAAATAAGTGTGAGAATTCTAAATTAGGCACCTTTTAGAACACACATTAGCATAAAAGTCATGTCGCAAAAGAAGCGTGTACATCACTTATCCTAGTGTGCTTGAGATGCTTTAAGTAAACTTGTAAGGTAAAACAAGCATTAAAGAAGCATGAAAGCATTCAAGTCAAACATATATGGATGTATATGAACAAGAAGCACAATGCATTAAGGTAAATGCACAACATCATCCATCAAAAAGTTGCCTACTCAAAGAGAGAGTTCAAATCACATGGTGGCTAGCTACAACATGCAATTCAAAAGAGTCACAAGCTCGAAGGCAATTCTCATTACTTGGTATTTTCAAAAGGTAAGCATGAAAAATTCAAAACCAAGTAGCAAAATATAACCTCAAAAATAGAATCTAACAAAGATTATAAACATAATGATGTTAAGAAAACATCCCTTTTCAATACTCAACAACAATTAATGGTAAACAAGAATAACAATCCAACACTTACAATAAAAAAGAGAAAATGAAATGAAAAACTAACTAAAACTAACTATCAACTAACTGACTAACTAATTAGTTAACTAAAATAAATGGTTATCAATGGTATTTGGAAGTGTTGGGTGAGAGGTAGAAGAATGGAAGAAGAAAGGAGAGGGAAAGAAATGGAAAGAGGAGAAGAAAAGAAATGTAGTGAAAGAAGGACATCCGCGCGTACGCGCGCATGCGCGGATGGTTTATTTCGAGAGTTGTGCGTACGCGTCATGTGCGCGTACGTGCGAGTGGGGTTGTGCCAAAGGCACAACGTTGGAGCAGCGCAGGCACAACTCTCTGGTCAATGTAGGGAAGGTGGAACTTCTCAATCCACGCGTACGCACGCATGGCGCGTGCGCGTGGATGGTCCAAAACGCTTGATGCACGCGTACTCACGCATGGCGCGTGTGCGTGGATGGTACTCTATTTTACAAAAAAAAAATTTTTTGCTATATTTTTGCACCAATCCAAGCATTCCAAACCTCCAAACAGCTACCAAAACACCATAAAACCTTATTTAACATACTAAACTGCCAATTAGACTCAACAAATTCATCACAACATAAAAGTAAACTAATTCTATTAGTATGTACAAAAGAGAAAAAAATGAAAAGAATTTACCATGGTGGGATGTCTCCCACCCAGCACTTTTATTTATTGTCCTTAAGTTAGACTTATGGAGAGCTTCTCTCAAGGTGGGTTGTGCTTGTACTCATCTTGGAACTTCCATCAATGCTTGGACTTCCAATAAGCTCCATCATTCAAGATTAATATCTCCAAGCTTTGATGGAGTTCTTCACAAACCATGGGCTCCCAATGTTGATCCTTATGTGTTCCCGGATCCCATATTTTGTCTTCACACCCATCTCCAAGTTGATTATCATTAATCCATGTGGGTGGTGAGCAAGGTGAATTCTCAACAAAGTGACCAAATATCCTTCTAGACCCATGTACTCTAGTTATACACCAACCTTTGCTATCAAGCTTTGGACATGTGACCATAATGAACCTAGAATGATGCTTCCAACCACTAACCATCTTCTTTTTACTCTCAAAGCCACTAATTTTTCTAAGTTGACCATTCGTCTCAAGCAAATCATATTCAAGGGGAATAACAAAGCTTAAGTATAAGAAATTTACCCACTTGAATGAGAGAATGGATGGTGGTGGCTTGGGGAGAGGTATCTCCAATGTGCTTGCAAGCTCTACTCCCTTGTTTGCTTCCTTGTCAATCTCCACCTCTTCATAAACTTCTTCATTCTCAATCCTTTGTTCATCAACTTCATCTAACTCTTCTCCATCACTCAATTCATAAATGGGAGGTTGAGAGAAATCTACCTCCACATCACTTTCAAATTCATTGGGAGAAGGTTCTTCAAATTCAAAGGATTCTTCACCAAGAAGATTGGATGCATGATCTTCATCACCAAGAGAACTCAATTCTTGCTTCATTCTATCCAAGTCTTCATATAGAATATGCCTCGGAGGTTGTGCACATTCCTCCTCAACATCAACTTCAATCTTCTTGGAGGAGTTTTCTATAACTCTAGGTCCCCATGGAGGTTCCGCATCTCCTAAGTCTTCAACCACTTCTTCCTTTTCTTCAATGGTCATAGGTTCCTCCAATTGTTCTAACACAAAGTAGCGTTCCTCCTTTTCCATCGGAGTTTCCAATCTCTCCTTCATGCTATGTTCCTCTTTAAATTCTCCGCATGTAGCCATGGGAGTTCCTTGAGTGTCCAAAAGTTGGGATGCTAGCCGGTTTACCACCTCATCCAAGGCGGTCATGAATTGTTGCACATCCCTTGTCATCTCCTCTTGTCCTTGAAGAAGAACACCAAGGGTTTCATCCATTAGAGGTTGGAGTGGATGGGAGGGTTCATCATATTGGGGGAAGTGTTCATAATAGGAAGGTGGTTCATCATAGTAATGATGTGGTGGTTCTATGTACTCCATTTGTTCCATTTGTTGCTCAACACACTCCAATCTATTGTTCTCAAGTGAGATTCTACAATCCCCTTCCTACTTCCCTCTTCGATTGCTCCTTCACAATCATCCTTGGACATATGGTATGAGTCCCATGCATCTAACTTTTCATGGACGGTTGCTTGAAGTCGATCCATTGCTTCCTTGAAAGATGGACATGAAAATTCTTCCATAGAGGGTTGTGGTGGAATGTAGAATTCATCTTGTGGTTGAAAGTTCTCATACATTGGGGGTGGTTCATCTTGGTCATAATATGGAGAAGGTGGCTCTTGGAAGTATTGAGGTTGGAATGGTGGTGGTTCAATATGTGGCTCACATGGCTCAAAAGGTGATTGGTATGGTGGATAAGGATTAGGGTCATATGAAGGTGCTTGGTGGTAGAGGGCTTGTGAGCATGGTAGTTCAAAGCTATGTTGAGGAGGGGGTTCATAGGCATATGGTGGTGTTTCTTGAAAGTCACAAGGAGATTCACCATAGCCATTGGATTGGTATGCATCATAGAATGGCTCTTCTTCATAGTACATTGGTGGAGGTTGTTGCCATGAAGATTGATCATATACATATGGCTCCTCCCACCTTTGGTTGTCCCATCCTTGGTACACATCTTCATTATAGTCCTTATTTCCTACAACATGTTGATAACCAAACTCATTGCCAAGGTGAGAATTCATGATAGCAAGAGGAAAATGAAAACAAAATCAAATAAGAAGCAAGAAAATTAAATCCTAAAACTAGCAAGAGCTAACAAAAGCAAACATATTCACACTATTCACATATATACAATAACCAATAACATAACACCATTGCAATTCCCCAGCAACGGCGCCATTGGCTGTCAACAAGTCTCATTTCGAATTAAATACCAAACCTTTGGCCATGATTTGATTTGCTTTCTGATGACCAGACTTGATCTAATTCTGGGCTTGGATTGTCTATCAAAGCATCACGTACTGCTAGATTATTTTGAACGATTAGTGCAATTTATATCTAAAAGGTCAAAAAGACCGGTGGTGACAAAAGGATATTATTTGAATTCTGTTAAAGTGAATTGTAGTGAAGTGAGTCTCATAGTTTCATGCTTTTAGCTACAAGCGTGTCAGGCGATTGATGAGCGGATGATTTGTATACTTTTTGGCATTGTTTTTAGTATGTTTTTGATATGATCTAGTTAGTTTTTAGTATATTTTTATTAGTTTTTAGTTAAAATTCACTTTTCTGGACTTTACTATGAGTTTGTGTGTTTTTCTGTGATTTCAGGTATTTTCTGGCTGAAATTGAGGGACCTGAGCAAAAATCTGATCCAGAGACCAAAAAGGACTGCAGATGCTGTTGGATTCTGACCTCCCTGCACTCGAAGCGGATTTTCTGGAGCTACAGAAGCCCAATTGGCGCGCTCTCAACGGCGTTGGAAAGTAGACATCCTGGGCTTTCCAGCAATATATGATAGTCCATACTTTGCCCAAGATTTGATGGCCCAAACCGGCGTTCAAAGTCACCTCAAGAAATCCCAGCGTTAAACGCTGGAACTGGCACCCAAATGGGAGTTAAACGCCCAAACTGGCACCAAAGCTGGCGTTTAACTCCAAGGAGAGTCTCTACACGAAAATGCTTCATTGCTCAGCCCAAGCACACACCAAGTGGGCCCGGAAGTGGATTTTTATGTCATTTACTCATCTATGTACTAGTTTTCTATAAGTAGGACCTTTTACTATTGTATTAGGAACATCTTGGTAGCTATCTTTGAGTTTTATGCTATCTTAGATCATTGGGAGGCTGGCCATTCGGCCATGCCTAGACCTTATGCTTATGTATTTTCAACGGTGGAGTTTCTACACACCATAGATTAAGGTGTGGAGCTCTGCTGTACCTCGAGTATTAATGCAATTACTATTGTTCTTCCATTCAATTCCGCTTGTTCTTTATCCAAGATATCACTTGTTCTTCAACATGATGAAGGTGATGATTGACGCCCATCACCATTCTCACCCATGAACAAGGTGACTGACAACCATTCTTGTTCTACAAGCATCTGAGGCTTAGTGAATATCTCTTGGATTCCTGATTGCATGATGCATGGTTGATCGCCTGACAACCGAGTGCTCGCCTGACAAACGAGCCAACCATTCCGTGAGATCAGAGTCTTCGTGGTATAGGCAAGAACTGATGGCAGCATTCAAGAGAATCCGGAAGGTCTAACCTTGTCTGTGGTATTCTGAGTAGGATTCAATGATTGAATGACTGTGACGTGCTTCAAACCTGTAACCTACTGGGTGTTAGTGACAGACGCAAAAGAGTTATTCTATTCCGGTAGGGGAGGGAACCAAACCGGTGATTGGCAGCACTGCGACAGAGTGTGTGCATTAGCTTTCTGGTGCACGAAATTGCAATAACACTTTTGCAATCCCGCACAACTAACCAGCAAGTGCACTGGGTCGTCCAAGTAATACCTTGCGTGAGCAAGGGTCGATCCCACGGAGATTGTCGGCTTGAAGCAAGCTATGGTTATCTTGTAAATCTTAGTCAGGATATCAGAAATTATCAGGATTGATTGTAAGAAGCAAAAGAACATGTAATGGTTACTTGTACTGCAGTAATGGAGAATGGGTTGAGGTTTGGAGATGCTCCATCTTCCGAATCTCTGCTTTCCTACTATCTTCTTCATCAAACACGCATGTCTCCTTCCATGGCAAGCTCGTGTAGGGTCTCACTGTTGTCAGCAGCTACCTCCCATCCGCGCAGTGAAAGCTAATGCACACACTCTGTCACAGTGCTGCCAATCACCGGTTTGGTTCCCTCCCCTACCGGAATAGAATAACTCTTTTGCGTCTGTCACTAACGCCCAGTAGGTTACAGGTTTGAAGCACGTCACAGTCATTCAATCATTGAATCCTACTCAGAATACCACAGACAAGGTTTAGACCTTCCGGATTCTCTTGAATGCTGCCATCAGGTCCTGCCTATACCACGAAGATTCCAATTAAAGAACCCAAGAGATAACTACTCAATCTAAGATAGAACAGAGGTGGTTGTCAGGCACGTGTTCATGGTTGAGAATGATGATGATTGTCACGGATCATCACATTCATCCGGATTAAGAACAAGTGTTATCTTAGAATGGAAGCAAGCATGATTGAATAAGAAACAGTAGTAATTGCATTAATCCATCAAGACACAGCAGAGCTCCTCACCCCCAACCATGGGGTTTAGAGGGTCATACTGTGGAAAGAACGTGTACAAAATGTTATGGGGTCATAAGGGTCTGATTACAATGTAAAAAGGTCCTATAAGTAGTAAACTAGTATCCTAAGGTTTACAGAAATGAGTAAATGACAGAAAAATCCACTTCCTGACCCACTTGGTGTGTGCTTGGGCTGAGCAATGAAGGAAATTCGTGTAGAGACCTTTTCTGGAGTTAAACGCCAGTTCTCATGCCAGTTTGGGCGTTTAACTCCAACTTTTATTCCAGTTCCGGCGTTTAACGCTGGAATTTCTGAGGCCGGATTGCTACGCGGGTTTGGGCCATCAAATCTTGGACAAAGTATGGACTATTATATATTGCTGGAAAGCCCAGGATGTCTACTTTCCAATGCCGTTGAGAGCGCGCCAATTGGGCTTCTGTAGCTCCAGAAAATCCACTTTGAGTGCAGGGAGGTCAGAATCCAACAGCATCTGCAGTCCTTTTCAGTCTCTGGATCAGATTTTTGCTCAGGACCCTCAATTTCAGTCAGAAAATACCTGAAATCACAGAAAAACACACAAACCCATAGTAAAGTCCAGAAAAGCGAATTTTAATTAAAAACTAATAAAAATATACTAAAAACTAACTAAAAGATACTAAAAACATACTAAAAACAATGCCAAAAAGCATACAAATTATCCGCTCATCACTTTCACTGCGCGGATGGGAGGTAGCTGCTGACAACAGTGAAACCTTACACGAGCTTGCCATGGAAAGGAGTAAGAAAGGATTGGATGAAGGCATTAGGAAAGCAGAGAGACGGAAGGGAAGGCATCTTCATACGCTTGTCTGAAGCTCTTACACCAATGATATACATAAGTATCACTATCCTTATTTTCTATGTTATTTTCGTTCATCATCATATATATTTGAGTTTGCCTGACTAAGATTTACAAGATGACCATAGCTTGCTTCAATACTAACAATCTCCGTGGGATCGACCCTTACTCACGTAAGGTTTATTACTTGGACGACCCAGTGCACTTGCTGGTTAGTTGTGTGAAGTTGTGTAATGCCATGGTATTGAGCCACCAAGTTCTTGGAGCCATTACCAGGGATTATTTGAGTTGTGAAAAAGTATTGTTCACAATTTCGCGCACCAAGTTTTTGGCGCCGTTGCCGGGGATTGTTCAAGTTTTGAGCAAGCTTTTGGTAACATCAGTGCCAAGATTCGGCAACAACATCAAGTTTTTGGTGTTATTGCCCGGGATTGTTTAGGCTGGACAACTGACGGTTCATCTTGTTGCTTAGATTAGGTATTATTTTTTTCGAAATTCTTAAAGATGAATTCTAGAGTTTCATGATGATTTGTTGAAATCTGGCTGGCTGAGAAGCCATGTCTAATCTCATTGGACCGAGGTTTCAACTTATCACCACAAGAACTTGTTGATTTCTTATCAATCTTGCTTTTGGAGCAGTGATTTGCTAAGGCTTGGCTGGCCTCTGGCCATGTCTAGTGTTTTGGACCGAAGCTTTCTTTGAAAGCTTGGCTGGCTGTGAAGCCATGTCTAATTCCTGGACCGGAGTCTTAGACTAGCATTGCACTGATTCCTGGAATTCTCATTAAGAATTTTGATACCTTTTCCCACTTAATTTTTGAAAAACACAAAAAAAAAAATTTACAAAATCATAAAAACCAAAAATATTTGATGTTTCATGCTTAAGTCTAGTGTCTCATCTTAAGTTTGGTGTCAATTGCATGCATTCATTCATGTGTCTTAAGGATCCTCAAGTAATTCTTGATGATTTTTGTGTTCTAACCTTTGAATTCTATTGACTTGAAGCATTTTGTGTGTCTCATATGCATTCTCATATTGTTAGTGTCAGTAGTATACAAACTGCTAAGTTTGGTGTCTTGCATGCATTGTTAATTGATTCCTTTTGCATTTTGATTATTAAAAAAAAAAATCCAAAAATATTTTTAATTTGTGTCTTTTCAAGTCAATGATACAAAGAATTGAAGATTTAGAACATACTGCAGAGGAATTACACAGAAAAAGCTGAGCATTCAAAAATGCCCAGTGAAGAAGGCAGACTGGCGTTTAAACGCCAGCCAGGGCACCTGGTTGGGCGTTTAACGCCCAAAGAGGTAGCATTTTGGGCGTTAAACGCCAGAATGTATACCATTCTGGGCGTTTAACGCCAGGATGGTACTAGGGGGAAGATTTTGTTTTCAAATCAATTTTTTTAGTTTTTCAAAATCAAATCTTTTTCAAATCAAATCTTTTCAATCAAATGTTTCAAAATCAATTTCTTTCCTTTTTAAAAGATACTTACTAACAATTAATGATTTGATTGAACATCTCAAAATTGTTGCCTTTTCTGTTGAGGAAGGTTTTATGTTTGAATCATATCTTTTCTTGTTAGGCAAGTCATTAATTGTAAAATCATATCTTTTCAAATTGTTTTCAAATCATATCCTTTAAAATTGTTTTCAAATCATATCTTCTCAATCACATCTTTTTAAAACCATAACTTTTCAATTAAATCTTTTTAACCACATCTTTTTCAAAATAGTTTTCAATCAAATCTTTTTAATTTCTAATTTCAAAATCTTTTTCAAAAATCACTTGATTTCTTTTTCACTTTTAATTTTCGAAAATTATCAATCAAATTTTCAAAATGTTTTCAAAATCTTTTAAATGAATTTTCGAAAATTCTCTTCCCTCCTTCCCACATCCTTCTATTTATGGAGTACCACTCCTTCTGAATGCACAATTCGAACCTTATCTAACTAAAGTTCGAATTCTTCTTCTCCTTCTTCTTTCTATTTCTCTTTCCTCTGACATTTCAAGGAATCTCTATACTGTGACATAGAGGATTCCACATTTTCTTTTTCTCTTCTCTTTCATATGAGCAGGAGCAGAGACAAAGGCATTCTTGTTGAAGCTGACCCTGAACCTGAGAGAACCTTGAAGCGAAAGCTAAGAGAAGCCAAAGCACAACTCTCTTTAGAGGACCTGACCGAATTCTTCAAGGAAGAAGAACACATGGCAGCCGAAAACAACAACAATGCCAACAATGCAAGGAAGGTGCTTGGTGACTTTACTGCACCTACTCCTGATTTCTATGGGAGAAGCATCTCTATCCCTGCCATTGGAGCAAACAACTTTGAGCTTAAGCCTCAATTAGTTTCTCTAATGCAACAGAATTGCAAGTTCCATGGACTTCCAATGGAAGATCCTCATCAGTTTTTAGCTGAATTCCTGCAAATCTGTGACATAGTAAAGACTAATGGGGTTAACCCTGAGGTCTATAGACTGATGCTATTCCCTTTTGCTGTAAGAGACAGAGCTAGAATATGGTTGGATTCTCAACCTAAAGAAAGCCTGGACTCTTGGGAAAAGCTAGTCAATGCCTTCTTGGCAAAGTTCTTTTCACCACAAAGATGGAGTAAGCTTAGAGTGGAAGTCCAAACCTTCAGACAGAAGGATGGAGAATCCCTCTATGAAGCTTGGGAAAGATACAAACAATTAATCAGAAGATGTCCTTCAGACATGCTTTCTGAATGGAGCATCATAGGTATTTTCTATGATGGTCTCTCTGAACTATCCAAGATGTCTTTGGATAGCTCTGCTGGAGGATCTCTTCATCTGAAGAAGACGCCTACTGAGGCTCAAGAACTGATTGAAATGGTTGCAAATAACCAATTCATGTACACTTCTGAAAGGAATCCTGTGAACAATGGGACTAGTCAGAAGAAAGGAGTTCTTGAAATTGACACTCTGAATGCCATTTTGGCTCAGAATAAAATATTGACTCAACAAGTCAATCTGATTTCTCAAAGTCTGTCTGGAATGCAAAATGCACCAAACAGTACTAAGGATGCTTCATCTGAGGAAGAAGCTTATGATCCTGAGAACCCTTCCATGGAAGAGGTGAATTACCTAGGAGAACCCTATGGAAACACCTATAATTCTTCATGGAGAAATCACCCAAATCTCTCATGGAAGAATCAAGAGAGACCTCAACAAGGTTTCAATAACAATAATGGTGGAAGAAACAGGTTTAACAATGGTAAACCTTTTCCATCATCTTCTCAGCAACAGACAGAGAGCTCTAAGCAGAATACCTCTGACTTAGCAACCATGGTCTCTGATCTAATCAAAACCACTCAAAGTTTCATGACTGAAACTAGATCCTCCATTAGGAATTTGGAAGGACAAGTGGGTCAGCTGAGCAAGAAAATTACTGAACTTCCCCCAAGCACTCTCCCAAGTAACACTGAAGAAAATCCAAAAGGAGAGTGCAAAGCCATAAATATGGCCGAATTCTGGGAGGAAGAAGAGGCAGTGAACGCCACTGAGGAAGGCCTCACTGGACGTCCACTGGCCTCCAATGAGTTCCCCAATGAGGAACCTTGGGAATCTGAGGCTCAAACTGAGACCATAGAGATTCCCTTGGACTTACTACTGCCTTTCATGAGCTCTGATGAGTATTCTTCCTCTGAAGAGGAGGAGTATGTCACTGAGGAGCAAGTTGCTAAATACCTTGGAGCAATCATGAAGCTGAATGACAAGTTATTTGGAAATGAGACTTGGGAGGATGAACCTCCCTTGCTCACCAAAAAACTGGATGACTTGTCTAGGCAGAAATTACCTCAAAAGAGGCAGGATCCTGGGAAGTTTTCTATACCTTGTACCATAGGCACCATGACCTTCAAGAAGGCCTTGTGTGACTTGGGGTCAAGTATAAACCTCATGCCCCTCTCTGTAATGGAGAAATTAGGGATCTTTGAGGTGCAAGCTGCAAAAATCTCACTAGAGATGGCAGACAACTCAAGAAAACAAGCCTATGGACTTGTAGAGGATGTTCTGGTTAAGGTTGAAGACCATTACATTCCTACTGATTTCATAGTCCTAGAGACTGGGAAGTGCATGGATGAATCAATTATCCTTGGCAGACCCTTCCTAGCCACAGCAAAGGCTGTAATTGATGTTGATAGAGGAGAGTTGATCATTCAAGTGAATGAAGAATCCTTGGTGTTTAAGGCCCAAGGATATCCCTCTGTCATCATGGAAAAGAAGCATGAAGAGCTTCTCTCAAAACAGAGCCAAACAGAGCCCCCACAGTCAGACTCTAAGTTTGGTGTTGGGAGGCCACAATCAAACTCTAAGTTTGGTGTTGGGAAGTTCCAACACGGTTCTGAGCATCTTTGAGGCTCCATGAGAGTCCTCTGTCAAGCTAATGACAGTAAAGAAGCGCTTGTTGGGAGGCAACCCAATGTTTTATAATTAATTATTTTCTTTTGTTATTTTATCTTTTTTTGTAGGTTGATGATCATAAGAAGTCACAAAAACAATGAAAAAAGCAAAAACAAAATGAAAAACAGGAAGAAAAATAGCACACCCTGGAGGAAGATGCTGCTGGCGTTCAAACGCCAGTCAGCCTAGCAGTTGGGCGTTTAACGCCCAGTCTGGCACCCTTCTGGGCGTTTAACGCCAGAAAGGGGCACCAGACTGGCGTTAAACGCCAGTAAAGGGCAAAAACCTGGCGTTAAACGCCAGGAATGGGCACCAGCCCGGCGTTTAACGCCAGAAAAGGCTCAAAACGTGGATTTTGATGCCATTTGGTGCAAGGATGCCTTTTCCTTGACACTACAGGATCTGTGGACCCCACAGGACCCTACCATCACTCTCTCTCTTCTTCCCCCATTCACCAATCACCTCAACACCTCTTCCCCAAAAACCCCTCACCTATCAAATCCCATCTTTCTCTTCACCACTCACATCCATCCTTCATAAAACCCCACCAACCTCACCCTTCAAATTCAAACCACCTTCCCTCCCAAACCCACCCTCAAATGGCCGAACCCTCATCCCCCTCTTTCCTATATAAACCCCTCTTTACCCCTTCATTTTCCCACTACCTAAACACCACTTCTCCCCCTCCTTGGCCGAATACACCACCATCTCCCTCCTCCTCATTTCTTCTTCTTCTACTCTCTTCTTTCTTCTTTTGCTCGAGGACGAGCAAACATTTTAAGTTTGGTGTGGTGAAAGCGTTGCTTTTTCGTTTTTCCATAACCATTTATGGCATCCAAGGCCGGAGAAACCTCTAGAAAGAGGAAAGGGAAGGCAAAGGCTTCCACCTCCGAGTCATGGGAGATGGATAGATTCCTCTCAAGGGTGCATCAAGACCACTTCTATGAAGTTGTGGCCTTGAAGAAGGTGATCCCCGAAGTCCCCTTTTCACTCAAAAAGGGTGAATATCCGGAGATCCGCCATGAGATCCGAAGAAGAGGTTGGGAAGTACTTACCAACCCCATTCAACAAGTCGGAATCTTGATGGTTCAAGAGTTCTATGCCAATGCATGGATCACCAAGAACCATGACCAAAGTGTGAACCCGGATCCAAAGAATTATCTTACTATGGTTCGGGGGAAATACTTGGATTTTAGTCCGGAAAGTGTGAGGGTGGCGTTCAACTTGCCTATGATGCAAGGAGATGAGCATCCTTACACTAGACTAAGAAAAGGATGGAGTACACAAGAGATCCCACTCATCATGAGATCCCTGAGATTCCTCAAGGGATGAATTTTCCTCCACAAGACTATTGGGGGCAACTAAACACCTCCCTAGGAGAGTTGAGTTCCAATATGGGACAACTAAGGGTGGAGCACCAAGAACACTCCATTCTCCTCCATGAAATTAGAGAAGAACAAAGAATCATGAGAGAGGAGCAACAAAGGCAAGGAAGAGACATTGAGGAGCTCAAGCACTCCATAGGATCTTCAAAAGCAAGGAAGAGCCGCCATCACTGAGGTGGACCCATTCCTTGATTTCCTTGTTCTTTATTCCTTTGTTTTTCGAATTTTAGTGCTTTATGTTATCCATGCTTGTGTCTTATGATCATTAGTGTCTTAGTGTCTATGCCTTAAAGTTATGAATGTCCTATGAATCTATCACCTTTCTTGAATAAAATGTGCTTAATTGAAAAAGGAAGAATTGCATGAATTTTGAATTTTATAATAGTTTAATTATTTTGATGTGGTGGCAATATTTTTGTTCTCTGAATGAATGCTTAAACAGTGCATATGTATCTTGAATTTGTGGTTCATGAATGTTGGCTCTTGAAAGAATGATGAAAAAGGAGACATGTTATTGAGGATCTGAAAAATCAATAAAATGATTCTTGAAGCAAGAAAAAGCATTGCTATTCAAAAAAAAAAAAAAAAACCGAAAAAAAAAAAAAAAAAAAAAAGAAAACGAAAAAAAAAAATAAGAGTTGTGATCCAAGGCAAATAAGAGTGTGCTTAAGAACCCTGGACACCTCTAATTGGGGACTTTAGCAAAGCTAAGTCACAATCTGAAAAGGTTCACCAATTATGTGTCTGTGGCATGTATGTATCCGGTGGTAATACTGGAAAGACAGAGTGCTTTGGGCCACAGCCAAGACTCAATAAATAGCTATGTTCAAGAATCATCATACTTTACTAGGAGAATCATTAACACTATCTGGATTCTAAGTTCCTAAAGAAGCCAACCATTCTGAATTTCAAAGGATAGATTGAGATGCCAAAACTGTTCAGAGGCAAAAAGTTAGAAGCCCCGCTCATCTAATTAATACTGATCTTCACAGATGTTTTTGGAATTCATTGCATATTCTCTTCCTTTTATCTTATTTGATTTTCAGTTGCTTGGGGACAAGCAACAATTTAAGTTTGGTGTTGTGATGAGCGGATGATTTGTATACTTTTTGGCATTGTTTTTAGTATGTTTTTGATATGATCTAGTTAGTTTTAGTATATTTTTATTAGTTTTTAGTTAAAATTCACTTTTCTGGACTTTACTATGAGTTTGTGTGTTTTTCTGTGATTTCAGGTATTTTCTGGCTGAAATTGAGGGACCTGAGCAAAAATCTGATCCAGAGACCAAAAAGGACTGCAGATGCTGTTGGATTCTGACCTCCCTGCACTCGAAGCGGATTTTCTGGAGCTACAGAAGCCCAATTGGCGCGCTCTCAACGGCGTTGGAAAGTAGACATCCTGGGCTTTCCAGCAATATATGATAGTCCATACTTTGCCCAAGATTTGATGGCCCAAACCGGCGTTCAAAGTCACCTCAAGAAATCCCAGCGTTAAACGCTGGAACTGGCACCCAAATGGGAGTTAAACGCCCAAACTGGCACCAAAGCTGGCGTTTAACTCCAAGGAGAGTCTCTACACGAAAATGCTTCATTGCTCAGCCCAAGCACACACCAAGTGGGCCCGGAAGTGGATTTTATGTCATTTACTCATCTATGTACTAGTTTTCTATAAGTAGGACCTTTTACTATTGTATTAGGAACATCTTGGTAGCTATCTTTGAGTTTTATGCTATCTTAGATCATTGGGAGGCTGGCCATTCGGCCATGCCTAGACCTTATGCTTATGTATTTTCAACGGTGGAGTTTCTACACACCATAGATTAAGGTGTGGAGCTCTGCTGTACCTCGAGTATTAATGCAATTACTATTGTTCTTCCATTCAATTCCGCTTGTTCTTTATCCAAGATATCACTTGTTCTTCAACATGATGAAGGTGATGATTGACGCCCATCACCATTCTCACCCATGAACAAGGTGACTGACAACCATTCTTGTTCTACAAGCATCTGAGGCTTAGTGAATATCTCTTGGATTCCTGATTGCATGATGCATGGTTGATCGCCTGACAACCGAGTGCTCGCCTGACAAACGAGCCAACCATTCCGTGAGATCAGAGTCTTCGTGGTATAGGCAAGAACTGATGGCAGCATTCAAGAGAATCCGGAAGGTCTAACCTTGTCTGTGGTATTCTGAGTAGGATTCAATGATTAAATGACTGTGACGTGCTTCAAACCTGTAACCTACTGGGCGTTAGTGACAGACGCAAAAGAGTTATTCTATTCCGGTAGGGGAGGGAACCAAACCGGTGATTGGCAGCACTGTGACAGAGTGTGTGCATTAGCTTTCACTGCGCGGATGGGAGGTAGCTGCTGACAACAGTGAAACCTTACACGAGCTTGCCATGGAAAGGAGTAAGAAAGGATTGGATGAAGGCATTAGGAAAGCAGAGAGACGGAAGGGAAGGCATCTTCATACGCTTGTCTGAAGCTCTTACACCAATGATATACATAAGTATCACTATCCTTATTTTCTATGTTATTTTCGTTCATCATCATATATATTTGAGTTTGCCTGACTAAGATTTACAAGATGACCATAGCTTGCTTCAATACTAACAATCTCCGTGGGATCGACCCTTACTCACGTAAGGTTTATTACTTGGACGACCCAGTGCACTTGCTGGTTAGTTGTGCGAAGTTGTGTAATGCCATGGTATTGAGCCACCAAGTTCTTGGAGCCATTACCGGGGATTATTTGAGTTGTGAAAAAGTATTGTTCACAATTTCGCGCACCAGCGATAAACAGAGTTTGAATTAGATTCCAGTTGTGAATGAATTTCCAGAAGTTATCCCTGAGGACATACCTGAATTCACTCCTTCTCTATAAATCGAGCTTGCGATTGAGCTAGTGCCTGGAGCAGGACCAATTTCAATTGTGCCATATCGAATGTTGCCTTTGGAGCTGGCTGAACTTAAAGCTCATCTGAAGGAGTTAATGAGTAAGAATTTCATTCGTCCAAGCGTTTCTCCATGGAGAACACCAGTGTTATTAGTGAAAAAGAGGGATGAAAGTATGCGGCTGTACATGGATTACAGACAACTAAACAAAGTAACCGCAGAGAACAAATATCCATTGTCTAGAATTGATGACTTGATGGATTGGTTGCAAGGAGCTGGAGTCTTTTCCAAGATTAATTTGAGGTTTGGTTATCACCAGATAAGAGTGAGAGATGAAGATATCTCAAAAACTGCTTTCAGAACTCGTTACATTTACTATGAATATACTGTAAATTCCCCAGGGGTGTTCATGGACTACATGAACTGAATATTCTGTCATTTTCTAGATAAATTCGTCGTCATCTTCATTGATGACATTTTAATATACTCTAAGACTGAGAAGGAACACTTGTGGATCATGCTGCAGATTCTAAAAGAAAGGAGATTGTATGCAAAACTTTCTAATTGTGAATTCTGAAAGAATGAAGTGAAATTTTTGGGTCAAGTGGTGAGTAAGCAAGGCATAGTTGTGGGTCCTTTTAAGGTTGAGGCAGTGATAGATTGAGGATGACCGACATTAGTAACGGAAATCAAGAGCTTCTTAGGTTTGGTGCGATATTATCAGTAGTTTATCAAGGGCTTTTCACAAATTGCATTGCCTTTGACAAAGTTAACACGGAAGGATGCGCCATTTGTTTGGACATCAGAATGTGAGGAGAGCTTTTAAGCTTTGAAGTAGAAACTAACTACAGTGCCTGTGCTTGTGTTACCCAAACCCAATGAGCCTTTTGAGGTGTATTGCGATGCTTCTTGAAGGGATTGGGGTGTGTGCTGATGCAACAGTGCAATGTTGTGACGTATGCTTCTCGACATTTGAGACCGCACAAAGTAAACTATCCGACGCACGACCTGCAACTCATTGCAGTTGTGTTTGCCTTGAAAGTGTGGATGCATTATCTGTATGGGGTTAAGTTTCAAATTTTCTCTGACCATAAGAGTTTGAGATATCTCTTTGATCAAAAGGAGCTTAATATGCGTCTGATGAGCGGATAATTTATACACTTTTTGGCACTATTTTTAGGTAGTTTTTAGTAGGATCTAGCTACTTTTGGGAATGTTTTCATTAGTTTTTATGCTAAATTCACATTTCTGGACTTTACTATGAGTTTGTGTGTTTTTCTATGATTTCAGGTAAGTTTTGGCTGAAATTGAGGGACCTGAGCAAAACTCTGATAGAAGGCTGACAAAGGACTGCTGATGCTGTTAGATTCTGACCTCCCTGCACTCGAAATGGATTTTCTGGAGCTACATAACTCTAAATGGCGCGCTCTCAATGGCCTTGTAAAGTAGACATCTAGAACTTTCCAGAAATATATAATAGTCTATACTTTATTCGAGATTAAATGACGTAAACTGGTGCTCAACGCCAGTTCCATGCTGCATTCTGGGGTCAAACGCCAGAAACACGTCACGAACCAGAGTTGAATGCCAAAAACACGTTACAACTTGGTGTTCAACTCCAAAAGAAGCCTCTGCACGTGTAAAGCTGAAGCTCAGCCCAAGCACACACTAAGTGGGCCCCGGAAGTGGATTTCTGCATCAATTACTTACTTCTGTAAACCCTAGTAGCTAGTCTAGTATGAATAGGATATTTTACTATTGTACTAGGGGTCTTTGATGATTTGGTCTTTTGACCAGATCCTGGATTGTATTTTTGATCCTGTGATCGCATTTTCGGGGCTCGCCATTCGGCCATGCTTGGACCTTCATCACTTATGTATTTTCAACGGTGGAGTTTCTACACACCATAGATTAAGGGTGTGGAGCTCTGCTGTACCTCGAGTTTTAATGCAATTACTACTATTTTCTATTCAATTCAGTTTATTCCTGTTCTAAGATATTCGTTTCACTTTAACATGATGAATGTAATGATCCGTGACACTCATTATCATTCTCACCTATGAACGTGTGACTGACAACCACTTCCGTTCTACCTTAGACCGAACGCATATCTCTTGGATTCCTTATTCAAAATCATCGTGGTATAAGCTAGAATTGATGGCGGCATTCATGAGTATCCGGAAAGTCTAAACCTTGTCTGTGGTATTCCGAGTAGGATTCAGGGATTGAATGACTATGACGAGCTTCAAACTCACGATTGTTGGGCGTGGTGACAAACGCAAAAGAATCAATGGATTCTATTCCGACATGATCGAGAACCGACAGATGATTAGCCGTGCTGTGACAGAGTATTTGGACCATTTTCACTGAGAGGATGGGATGTAGCCATTGACAACAGTGATGCCCTACATACAGCTTGCCATGGAAAGGAGTAAGAAGGAAGTAGGAAAGCAGAGATCCAACAGGGACAAAGCATCTCCATACACTTATCTGAAATTCTCACCAATGATTTACATAAGTATTTCTATCTTTATTTTCTGTTATTTATTATTATTATTTGAAACTCCATAACCATTTATTATCCGCCTAACTGAGATTTACAAGATGACTATAGCTTGCTTCATACCAACAATCTCCATGGGATCGACCCTTACTCACGTAAGGTTTATTACTTAGACGACCCAGTGCACTTGCTGGTTAATTGTGCGAAGTTGTGAAGTTATGTTTGGACCATGGTATCATGCACCAAGTTTTTGGCGCCATTACCAGGGAGAGAACGGACATGAATGCCATTATCAGAAATCACAATTTTGCCTATCAAGTTTTTGGCGCTGTTACCGGGGATTGTTCGAGTTTGGACAATTGACGGTTCATCTTGTTACTCGGATTAGGTAATTTTATTTCTGTTTTATTTTCAAAAATTTTTCAAAAAAATCTTTCAAAAAAAAATTTTCTCATCTGTTTTCAAAAATTATTCTAAATTTTTAAGAATAAATTCTAGTGTTTCTTGAAGCATATTGAACCCTGGCTGGCTGTAAAGCCATGTTTAATTCTTTTGGACTGAGGCTTCCAATCATCAGCATAGAGGCAAGTTAATTGAAATATCAGCTGTTGTATGTCTGATTTATATCCTAAAGCTGGCTGGCTATTAAGCCATGTCCAACCCTTGGATTGGAGCTTTAGGCTAACATTGAAAGATTCCTGGAATTCTTCTTAAAAATTTTGAATTTCTTATTTTCTTTTTCCATATGTTTTTTGAAAAAAAAATATCATAAAATAAAAAAAACCAAAAATATTTTGTGATTCTTGTTTGAGTCTTGTGTCATGTTTTAAGTTTGGTGTCAATTGCATATTCATCTTGTTCTTGCATTTTTCGAAAATTCATGCATTCATAGTGTTCTTCATGATCTTCAAGTTGTTCTTGGTAAGTCTTCTTGTTTGATTTTTAAATTTTCTTGTTTTGTGTTGTATGATGTTGTTGGTGGACGAAATTGTGATCACTTGTTCTTTTGTGCCTTTTGGCATCATTGTGAAATTATTCCTTTTAGAAATTGACCTTCTTTCACAACTCCGTTCAACTAACCAGCAAGTGTACTGGGTCGTCCAAGTAATAACCTTACGTGAGTAAGGGTCGAATCCACAGAGATTGTTGGTATGAAGCAAGCTATGGTCACCTTGCAAATCTCAGTTAGGAGGATTAAAGGTTTATGGGTTTAAATAAAATAGAAAGAAGTTAATTAAAAAGGGATAGAGATACTTATGTAGATTCATTGGTGGGAATTTCAGATAAGCGGAATGGAGATGCTGTAGAGCTCTCGGACGCCTGCCTTCCTACTGCTTCTACTCAATCCTTCTTACTCCTTTCCATGGCAAGCTTTGTATAGGGGTTCACCATCAGCTGTGGCTACTTTCAGTCCTCACGGGGAAATATCCTATGCGGCTGTCACTCGCATAGCTAACCAGTCTGGAGGCATCACCCATGGTTGATAGCTACATCCCATCCTCGCAGTGAAAGCTAATGCTCACGCACTCTGTCACAGTACGGCCAATCACCGGTTGGTTCCCTCCCCTACTGGAATAGAATCCCTCTTTTGCGTTTGTCACTAACGCCCAGCAGGTTATAGGTTTGAAGCACGTCACAGTCATTCATGAACGGAATCCTACTCGGAATACCACAGACAAGGTAAGACTTTCCGGATTCCCAGGATCCTACTCGGAACACCACAGACAAGGTTGGACTTTCCGGATCCAGACAAATGCCGCCATCTATCTAGCTTATACCACGAAGATTCTGTTGGGGAATCTAAGAGATACACATTCAAGCTTGTGGTGCATGTAGAACGTAAGTGGTTGTCAATCACGCGCGTTCATAAGTGAGAATGATAATGAGGGTTATCTAACTCATCATCATTCATCATGTTCTTGAGTACGAATGAATATCTTGGAATAAGAATAAGATAGAGAATTGAATAAGAGAAAATAGAACTTCATTAATCTTTGAGGTACAGCAGAGCTCCACACCCTTAATCTATGGTGTGCAGAAACTCCACCGTTGAAAATACATAAGTAAAAGAGGTTCAGGCATGGCCGAATGGCCAGCCCCCCTAAACGTGATCAATGATCTCCTAAGATGAAGAATAAAACAAAACTGAGACCAAAGATGTCTAATACAATAGTAAGAGGTCCTATATATACTAGACTAGCTACTAGGGTTTACATGAGTAAGTAATTGATGCATAAATCCACTTCCGGGGCCCACTTGGTGTATGCTTGGGCTGAGCTTGATTAATCCACGAGCTGAGGCTTCTCTTGGAGTTGAACTCCGAGTTATGACGTGTTTTGGGCGTTCAACTCCGGATAATGACGTTTTTCTGGCGTTTAACTCCAGACAGCAGCGTGTACTTGGCGTTTAACGCCAAGTTACGTCGTCATTCTTCGAATAAAGTATGGACTATTATATATTGCTGGAAAGCCCTGGATGTCTACTTTCCAACGCCGTTGAGAGCGCGCCATTTAGAGTTCTGTAGCTCCAGAAAATCCATTTCGAGTGCAGGGAGGTCAGAATCCAACAGCATTAGCAGTCCTTTTGTCAGCCTTTTTCAGAGTTTTGCTCAAATCCCTCAATTTCAGTCAGAAATTACCTGAAATCACAGAAAAACACACAAACTCATAGTAAAGTCCAGAAATGTGAATTTAACATAAAAACTAATGAAAACATCCCTAAAAGTAGCTTAATCATCCTAAAAACTATATAAAAACAATGCCAAAAAGCGTATAAATTATCCGCTCATCACAACACCAAACTTAAATTGTTGCTTGTCCCCAAGCAACTGAAAATCAAATAGGATAAAAAGAAGAGAATATACTATAAAGTCCAAAATATCAATGAATATTAATTTAATTACATGAGCGGGACTTGTAGCTTTTTGTTTCTGAACAGTTTTGGCATCTCACTTTTTCCTTTGTAGTTTAGAGGTATTGGCGTCTCTGGGGGAACTTAGAATTTGGGATAGTGTTATTGACTTTCCTAGTTAGGCATGTTGATTCTTGAACACAGCTACTTGTGAGTCTTGGCTGTGGCCCTAAGCACTTTGTCTTCCAGTATTACCACCGGATACACAAATGCCACAGACACATAACTGGGTGAACCTTTTCAGATTGTGACTTAGCTTTGCTAAAGTCCCCAATTAGTGGTGTCCAGAGCTCTTAAGCACACTCTTTAGCTTTAGATCACGACTTTAACCACTTAGTCTCAAGCTTTTCACTTGGACCTTCATGACACAAGCACATGGTTAGGGACAGCTTGATTCAGCCGCTTAGGCCTGGATTTTAATTCCTTGGGCCCTCCTATCCATTGATGCTCAAAGCCTTGGATCCTTGCTTTAAGATTTTCGCCACTTTTTTTTTTTTCACTGCTTTTTCTTGCTTCAAGAATCAATTTTCATGATGTTTTTCAGATCATCAATAACATTTCTCTTTGTTCATCATTCTTTCAAGAACCAACAATTTTAAACACTCATAAACAACAAGATCCAAAGACATATGCACTGTTCATTCATTCATTCAGAAAACAAAAGCATTGTCACCACATCAAAATAATTAAACTAAATTCAATAATAATTTCGAAAATTATGTACTTCTTGTTCTTTTGAATTAAAACATTTTTTTCTTTTAAGAGAGGTGAAGGACTAATGGATTTTATTCATAGCTTTAGGGCATGGTTACATACTAATGATCATGAAATAAAGACACAAAACATAGATAAACACAATAATTAAAAACCGAAAACAAAAAGAAATAAAGAACAAGGAATGAATCCACCTCTAGTGGCGTCTTCTTCTTGAAGGACCAATGATGTTCTTCAACTCTTCTATGTCCCTTCCTTGCCTTTGTTGCTCCTCCCTCATTGCTCTTTGATCTTCTCTTATTTCTTGGAGAGTGAGGGCGTGTTCATGGTGTTCCACCCTTAGTTGTTCCACATTATGGCTCAAATCTTCCAAGGAGGTATTAAGTTGCTCCCAATAGTTGTTGGGAGGAAAGTGCATTTGAGGCATTTGTTGATGGTGAACCTCCTCTTGTTCTCCTTGAGAGCCGTGAGGAACTTCCCTTGTTTGCTCCATCCTCTTCTTGGTGATGGGCTTGTCTTCTTCAATGGAGACATCTCCATCTATGATAACTCCGGCTGAATAACATAGATGGCATATGAGGTGAGGGAAGGCTAGCCGTGCCATGTATGAAGGCTTGTCAGCTATTTTGTAGAGTTCATTGGATATGACTTCATGAACCTCTACCTCCTCTCCAATCATGATGCTATGAATCATGATGGCCTGATCCACAGTAACTTCAGATCGGTTGCTTGTAGGGATGATGGATCTTTGGATGAATTCCAACCATCCTCTAGCTACAGGCTTGAGGTCCAGTCTTCTTAGTTGGACTGGATTACCTTTGGAGTCAACTCTCCATTGGGCGCCTTCCACACAAATGTCCCTAAGGACTTGGTCCAACCTTTGATCAAAGTTGACCCTTCTAGTGTAGGGGTGTTCATCACCTTGCATCATAGGTAAATGAAATGCCAACCTCACATTTTCCGGACTAAAATCCAAGTATTTCCCCCTAACCATGGTGATATAGTTTTTCGGACTTGGGTTCATACCTTGGTCATGGTTTCTAGTGATCCATGCATTGGCATAGAACTCTTGAACCATTAAAATTCCAACTTGTTGTATGGGGTTGGCTATGACTTCCCAACCTCTTCTTTGAATTTCAAGTCGGATTTCCGGATACTCATTCTTCTTGAGTTTGAAAGGGACCTCATGGATCACTTTCTTCTTTGCCACAACATCATAGAAGTGGTCTTGATGGCTTTTGGAGATGAATCTCTCCTTCTCCCATGACTCGGAAGTGGAAGCTTTTGCCTTCCCTTTCCCTTTTCTTGAGGAGACTCCGGTCTTGGGTGCCATTGATGGTGAATGAAAAACAAAAAGCCTAGGCTTTTTACCACACCAAACTTAAAATTTGCTTGTCCCCAAGCAAAAAAAGAAAAGAAGAGTAGAAGAAGAAGAAGAAAATATGGTAGAGAAGGAGAAGAGAGGGTTCGGCTATATGGGAGAATGTGGGTTTGAGTTGTGTGAAAATGTAAAAGAAAAGAAGGGTATTTATAGGGAGAGGGGAGGGTATAGGTTCGGCCATATTGGGTGGGAAAGGGTGGGAAATTGAATTTGAAAGTAGTGGGGGTAGGTGGGGTGTATGGGGAAGAGGGGTTGATGTGAATGGTGAATGGGGAAGTTGGGAAGAGGAATTGAGGTGATTGGTGAAGGGTGTTGGGAAGTGTGACATTGAGAATGAGATTTGGGTTAGGAGAGTGTGAATAGGATTAAAAGAAATGTGGTAGGTGGGGATCCTGTGGGGTCCACAGATCCTGAGATGGGGATCCTGTGGGGTCCACAGATCCTGAGGTGAAAACAAATACCATTCCTTCACCATATAGGCATGTAACATGCCTTCATGCATCATTCTGGCGTTCAAACGCCCATTGATGCACGTTCTGGGCGTTAAACGCCCATGTTATGCATGTTTCTGGCGTTGAACGCCAGTTTCATGCTTGTTTCTGGCGTTCAGCGCCAGATTGTCCTCTGTGTGCGCATCCTGGCGTTTAACGCCAGGTTGTTGCTTGTTTTGGGCGTTCAACGCCAGAAAGATGCTCTGTTCTGGCGTTGAACGCCAGAAAGATGCTCCTTCTGGGCGTTGAACGCCAGTCCGTGCGTCCCCTGGGTGAAAAATTTTTTTCTTCTGTTTTTGACTCTGTTTTTAATTTTTTTGATTTTTTCGTGACTCCTCATGATCATGTACCTAATTAAACACAAAAATAACAAAGAAACAAAATAAAATAAAATTAGATAAATAAAATTGGGTTGCCTCCCAACAAGCGCTTTTTTAATGTCAATAGCTTGACAGTGGTTCTCATGGAACCACAAGGTGATCAGGTCAATTTAAGTGTGGTCTTCCCAACACCAAACTTAGAGTTTGGATGTGGGGTTTGAACACCAAACTTAGAGTTTGGTTGTGGCCTCACAACACCAAACTTAGAGTTTGACTGTGGCGGCTCTTCTTGACTCTGAACTGAGAGAAGCTCTTCATACTTACTCTCTTTTGTCATAGAGGGATGGCCATGTGCTTGAAACGCAAGGTAGTCCCCATTCAATTGGAGGACTAACTCACCTCTGTTGACATCTATCACAGCTCCTGCTGTGGCTAGGAAAGGTCTTCCTAGGATGATGCATTCATCTTCTTCCTTCCTAGTTTCTAGGATTATGAAATCAGTAGGGATGTAAAGGCCTTCAACCTTTACTAGAACGTCCTCTACTATTCTATAAGCTTGTCTCACTGACTTGTCTGCCAGTTGTAATGAGAACAAGGCAGGTTGTACCTCAATGATCCCCAGCTTCTCCATTACAGAGAGTGGCATAAGATTTATCCCTGACCCCAGATCACATAGAGCTTTTTCAAAACTCATGGTGCCAATGGTGCAAGGTATTAAGAACTTGCCAGGATCTTGTTTCTTTTGAGGTAGAGTTTTCTGAATCCAAGTATCTAGTTCACTAATGAGCAAGGGAGGTTTACTTTCCCAAGTCTCATTACCAAACAGCTTGGCATTCAGCTTCATGATAGCTCCTAAATATAGAGCAGCTTGCTCTCCAGTCACATCTTCATCCTCTTCTGAGGATGAATAGTCTTCAGAGCTCATGAATGGCAGAAGGAGATTTAATGGAATCTCTATGGTCTCTAGATGAGCCTCAGATTCCTTTGGATCCTTAATAAGAAACTCCTTCTTGCTTAAGGGACGTCCCAGGAGGTCTTCCTCCTTAGGATTTTCGTCCTCCTCCTCCCTAGTGCATTCGGCCACTTTGATCACATCAATGGCCTTGCACTCTCCTTTTGGATTTTCTTCTGTATTGCTTGGGAGAGTACTGGGAGGAGTTTCAATTACTTTCTTACTCAGCTGGCCCACTTGTGCCTCCAGATTTCTGATGGAAGATCTGGTTTCATTCATGAAACTGAAAGTGGCCTTTGACAGATCAGAGACTATATTGGCTAAATTAGAATTATTTTGTTCAGAGTTCTCTGTCTGTTGCTGAGAAGATGATGGATATGGCTTATTATTCAGCCTTGTACGTCCACCATTGTTAAAACCTTGTTGAGGTTTTTGTTGATCCTTCCAGGAGAAATTTGGATGATTTCTCCATGATGAGTTATAGGTGTTTCCATAAGGTTCACCTAAGTAATTAACCTCTGCCATGGCAGGGTTTTCAGGATCATAAGCTTCTTCAGAAGCTGCCTCTCTATTACTGTTGGATGCATGTTGTAATCCATTCAGATTTTGAGAGATCATGTTGACCTGTTGAGTCAACACTTTGTTCTGAGCCAATATGGCATTCAGAGCATCAATTTCAAGAACTCCTTTCTTCTGAGGTACCCCATTATTCACGGAATTCCTCTCAGAAGTATACATGAACTGGTTGTTTGCAACCATGTCAATGAGTTCTTGAGCCTCTTCAGGCGTTTTCTTCAGGTGAATAGATCCACCTGCAGAATGGTCTAGTGACATTTTCGAAAACTCAGAGAGTCCATAATAGAATATATCTAATATGGTCCATTCTGAAAACATGTCAGATGGACATCTCTTGGTCAACTGCTTGTATCTTTCCCAAGCTTCATAGAGGGATTCACCATCTTTTTGTTTGAAGGTTTGAACATCCACTCTCAGCTTGCTCAGCTTTTGAGGAGGAAAGAATTTATCTAAGAATGCAGTGACAAGCTTATCCCATGAGTCCAGGCTATCCTTGGGTTGTGAATCCAACCATACTCTAGCTCTGTCTCTTACAGCAAAAGGGAAAAGCAAGAGTCTGTAGACTTCAGGATTAACTCCATTTGTCTTTACAGTCTCACAAATCTGCAAGAATTCAGTTAAAAACTGATAAGGATCTTCAGATGGAAGTCCATAAAACTTGCAGTTTTGTTGCATTAAAGCAACTAATTGAGGCTTAAGCTCAAAGTTATTGGCTCCAATGGCAGGAATGGAGATGCTTCTTCCATCAAACTTGGATGTTGGTTTTGTGAAATCACCAAGCATTCTCCTTGCATTATTATTATTATTTTCTTCTGCCATCTCTTTCTCTTGTTCGAAAATTTCTGAAAGGTTGTTTCTCTTAAAGATGTTTTTGGATTGTTGTAATTTAGCTTCTCTTAATCTTCTCTTCAGAGTCCTTTCAGGTTCTGGATCAACTTCAACAAGAGTGCCTTTATCCCTGTTCCTGCTCATATAAAAAGAGAAGAGAACAAGAATAGAAAGAGAAATCCTCTATGTCACAGTATAGAGATTCCTTTATGTTAGTAGAAGAAGAAAGGGGTGGAAGAATGGGGATGGAAGGTTTCGGATTTATGGAGGAAGAGAGGTGAAGAGAAGTGTTAGTAATTAAATAATTAAATAGAAGAAGAAGAGAGAAGAGGAATTTCGAAAATAATTTTGAAAAAGAGTTAGTGATTTTTCGAAAATTAGAGATAAATTGTAATTAAAATTAAAACATGAAACAATTAATTAATTAAAAAGAATTTTTGAAAAAGAGAGAGATATTTTCGAAAATAGAAGAGGGAAAATTAGTTAGGTGGTTTTGAAAAAGATAAGAAACAAACAAAGTTAGTTAGTTGATTGAAAAAGATTTTGA
Organism: Arachis stenosperma; assembly: GCF_014773155.1. Lineage (NCBI taxonomy): Eukaryota > Viridiplantae > Streptophyta > Magnoliopsida > Fabales > Fabaceae > Arachis > Arachis stenosperma. Next base: position 43,281,138 of record NC_080383.1, on the reverse strand, counting down.
AATCAAAATTGAAAAAGATAAGAAGATAGTAAGTTAGATAAGATATTTTAAAATCAAATTTTGAAAAAGATAAAATTTTTGAAAAAGATAAAATTTTTGAAAAAGATAAGATAAAAGATAAAAAGATTTAATTCAAAAATTTTGAAATTACTTACTTCACTAACAAGAAACTACAAGATAAGATTCTAGAATTTAAAGATTGAACCTTTCTTAACAAGAAAGTAACAAACTTCAAATTTTTGAACCAATCACATTAATTATTAGTGAATTTTCGAAAATTGCATATAAAGATAAGAAAAGGATTTTGAAAATAATTTGAAAAATATATATTTTTTTTTTGAAATTTTCGAAAAAAAATAAAAAAAATGAAAAAGATATGATTTTTGAAAAAGATTTTGAAAAGATAAGATTTTTAAAATTGAAATTTTGACTTGACTTGTAAGAAACAACTAATTTTGAAAATTTTTGACCAAGTCAACCCAAAATTTCGAAATTTTGGAGGGAAATAAGGAAAAGATATTTTTTTGATTTTTGAATTTTTAACTATGAGAGAGAAAAACAACAAAAATACTTTATGCATGAAATTTTTAGATCAAAACAATGAATGCATGCAAGAATGCTATGAATGTCAAGATGAACACCAAGAACACTTTGAAGATCATGATGAACATCAAGAACATATTTTTGAAAAATTTTTGATGCAAAGAAAATATGCAAGACACCAAACTTAGAAATCTTTAATGCATGAAAAATATGAATGCAAAAATGCACATGAAAAACAACAACCAATTCAAAACAAGAAAACATCAAGATCAAACAAGAGGACTTATCAAGAACAACTTGAAGATCATGAAGAACACTATGAATGCATGGATTTTCGAAAAAATGCAAGAAAAATTTTTAAATCATGCAATTGACACCAAACTTAAAAATTGACTCAAGACTCAAACAAGAACACAAAATATTTTTGGATTTTTTTATTAAAATTTTTTTTTCGAAAATAAAAGTTTGAAAAACGAAAAATAAAAAGAAAAATTTTGAAAAAGATTTTTGAAAAGAAAATTACCTAATCTGAGCAACAAGATGAACCGTCAGTTGTCCATACTCGAACAATCCCCGGCAACGGCGCCAAAAACTTGGTGGACGAAATTGTGATCACTTGTTCTTTTGTGCCTTTTGGCATCATTGTGAAATTATTCCTTTTAGAAATTGACCTTCTTTCACAACTCCGTTCAACTAACCAGCAAGTGTACTGGGTCGTCCAAGTAATAACCTTACGTGAGTAAGGGTCGAATCCACAGAGATTGTTGGTATGAAGCAAGCTATGGTCACCTTGCAAATCTCAGTTAGGAGGATTAAAGGTTTATGGGTTTAAATAAAATAGAAAGAAGTTAATTAAAAAGGGATAGAGATACTTATGTAGATTCATTGGTGGGAATTTCAGATAAGCGGAATGGAGATGCTGTAGAGCTCTCGGACGCCTGCCTTCCTACTGCTTCTACTCAATCCTTCTTACTCCTTTCCATGGCAAGCTTTGTATAGGGGTTCACCATCAGCTGTGGCTACTTTCAGTCCTCACGGGGAAATATCCTATGCGGCTGTCACTCGCATAGCTAACCAGTCTGGAGGCATCACCCATGGTTGATAGCTACATCCCATCCTCGCAGTGAAAGCTAATGCTCACGCACTCTGTCACAGTACGGCCAATCACCGGTTGGTTCCCTCCCCTACTGGAATAGAATCCCTCTTTTGCGTTTGTCACTAACGCCCAGCAGGTTACAGGTTTGAAGCACGTCACAGTCATTCATGAACGGAATCCTACTCGGAATACCACAGACAAGGTAAGACTTTCCGGATTCCCAGGATCCTACTCGGAACACCACAGACAAGGTTGGACTTTCCGGATCCAGACAAATGCCGCCATCTATCTAGCTTATACCACGAAGATTCTGTTGGGGAATCTAAGAGATACACATTCAAGCTTGTGGTGCATGTAGAACGTAAGTGGTTGTCAATCACGCGCGTTCATAAGTGAGAATGATAATGAGGGTTATCTAACTCATCATCATTCATCATGTTCTTGAGTACGAATGAATATCTTGGAATAAGAATAAGATAGAGAATTGAATAAGAGAAAATAGAACTTCATTAATCTTTGAGGTACAGCAGAGCTCCACACCCTTAATCTATGGTGTGCAGAAACTCCACCGTTGAAAATACATAAGTAAAAGAGGTTCAGGCATGGCCGAATGGCCAGCCCCCCTAAACATGATCAATGATCTCCTAAGATGAAGAATAAAACAAAACTGAGACCAAAGATGTCTAATACAATAGTAAGAGGTCCTATATATACTAGACTAGCTACTAGGGTTTACATGAGTAAGTAATTGATGCATAAATCCACTTCCGGGGCCCACTTGGTGTATGCTTGGGCTGAGCTTGATTAATCCACGAGCTGAGGCTTCTCTTGGAGTTGAACTCCGAGTTATGACGTGTTTTGGGCGTTCAACTCCGGATAATGACGTTTTTCTGGCGTTTAACTCCAGACAGCAGCGTGTACTTGGCGTTTAACGCCAAGTTACGTCGTCATTCTTCGAATAAAGTATGGACTATTATATATTGCTGGAAAGCCCTGGATGTCTACTTTCCAACGCCGTTGAGAGCGCGCCATTTAGAGTTCTGTAGCTCCAGAAAATCCATTTCGAGTGCAGGGAGGTCAGAATCCAACAGCATCAGCAGTCCTTTTGTCAGCCTTTTTCAGAGTTTTGCTCAAATCCCTCAATTTCAGTCAGATATTACCTGAAATCACAGAAAAACACACAAACTCATAGTAAAGTCCAGAAATGTGAATTTAACATAAAAACTAATGAAAACATCCCTAAAAGTAGCTTAATCATCCTAAAAACTATATAAAAACAATGCCAAAAAGCGTATAAATTATCCGCTCATCAGTTGTTCATGTGCATTTTTGCATTCATAGTGTCTAAACATGAAAGATTTCTAAGTTTGGTGTCTTGCATGTTTTCTTTGCATCAAAAATTTTTCAAAAATATGTTCTTGATGTTCATCTTGATCTTCAAAGTGTTCTTGGTATTCATCTTGACATTCATGGTGTTCTTGCATGCATCATTGGTTTTGATCTAAAAAATTTTCATTTTTTGGGTCATTTTTATGTTTTTCCCTCTCATCATTAAAAATTAAAAAATAAAAAAAAATCTTTTTCTTATTTTTCTCAAAATTTTGAATATTTGAGTTGACTTAGTCAAAAATTTTAAAAACTTAGCTATTTCTTACAAGTCAAATCAAATTTTCCATTTTAAAAATCTTATCTTTTTCAAAACTTTTTCAAAAATCAAATCTTTTTCATTTTTCTTACTATTTTTCAAAAATTTTTAATTTAATTTTCAAAATCTTTTTCTTATCTTCATCTCAAAATTTCGAAAACTTTACTAACAATTAATGAGATTGATTCAAAAAATTTGAAGTTTGTTACTTTCTTGTTAAGAAAGGTTCAATCTTTAAATTCTAGAGCCATATCTTTTAGTTTCTTGTTAGTCAAGTGATTAATTTTAAATTTTAAAATTCAAATCTTTTTCAACTATATCTTTTTAATCATATCTTTTCAAATAATATCTTTTTCAAAAATTTGATTTCAAAATATCTTTTCTAATTACTTATCTTTTTTTTAAATTGATTTTTAAATTTTTTTTCAACTAACTAATTGACTTTTTGTTTGTTTCTTATCTTTTTCAAAAGCACCTAACTACTTTTCCCTCTCTAATTTTCAAAAATTTCTCCCTCCTTTTTAAAATTTTTTTTAAATTAACTAATTGTTTTAAATTTTAATTTTAATTATTTTTTCTCTCCTAATTTTCGAAAATTACTATCTCTTTTTCAAAATTTATTTTCGAAATTCTCTCTCCCTCATCTTATTCTATTTATTTATTTATTTATTTACTAACACTTCTTTTTATCTCAAGAATTCGAAATCTATCTTCACCCTTGTGTTTGGATTCTTACCTTTTCCTTCTTTTATTCCCTTCTTCTTCTACTAACATAAAAGAATCTCTCTACTGTGGTAAAGAGGATCCCTATTATTATTTTCTGTTCCCTTCTTTTTCATATGAGCAGGAGCAAGGACAAGAATATTCTTGTTGAAGCAGATCCTGAACCTGAAAGGACTCTAAAGAGGAAACTAAGAGAAGCTAAATTACAACAGTTCAGAGAAAACCTTATAGAAATTTTCGAAAAGGAAGAGGAGATGGCAGCCAAAAATAATAATGCAAGGAGGATGCTTGGTGACTATACTACACCTACTTCCAAATTTGATGGAAGAAGCATCTCAATCCCTGCCATTGGAGCATTTTGAGCTGAAACCGCAACTAGTTGCTCTACTGCAATAGAACTACAAGTTCCATGGACTTCCATCAGAAGATCCCTACCAGTTTTTAACTGAGTTCTTGCAGATCTATGAGAATGTTAAGTCTAATGGAGTAGATCCTGAAGTCTACAGGCTCATGCTTTTTCCCTTTGCTGTAAGAGACAGAGCTAGAATATGATTGGATTTACAACCTAAAGATAGCTTGGAGTCATGGGACAAGCTGGTTGCGGCCTTCTTGGCTAAGTTCTTTCCTCCTCAAAAGCTGAGCAAGCTTAGAGTGGATGTTCAGACCTTCAAACAAAAAGATGGTGAATCCCTCTATAAAGCTTGGGAAAGATACAAGCAGATGACCAAAAGGTGTCCTTCTGACATGCTTTCTGAATGGACCATTTTGGATATATTCTATTATGGTATATCTGAATTCTCTAAGATGTCACTAGATCATTCTGCAGGTGGATCTATTCACCTAAAGAAAACACCTGCAGAAGCTCAAGAACTTATTGACATGGTTGCAAATAACCAGTTCATGTACACTTCTGAGAGGAATTCCGTGAATAATGGGACGCCTCAGAGGAAGGGAGTTCTTGAAATTGATGCTTTGAATGCCATATTGGCTCAGAACAAAATGTTGACTCAACAAGTCAACATGATTTTTCAAAGTCTGAATGGATGGCAAAATGCATCCAACAGTACTAAAGAGGCATCTTCTGAAGAAAAAGCTTATGATCCTGAGAACCCTGCAATAGCAGAGGTAAATTACATGGGTGAAGCTTATGGAAACACCTATAATTCATCATGGAGAAATCATCCAAATTTCTCATGGAAGGATCAACAAAAGCCTCAACAAAACTTTAATAATAGTGGAAGAAATAGGCTCAGCAATATCAAGCCTTATCCATCATCTTCTCAGCAACAGACAGAGAATTATGAGCAAAGCACCTCTAACTTAGCAAACTTAGTCTCTGATATGTCTAAGGCCACTTTAAGTTTCATGAGTGAAACAAGGTCCTCCATTAGAAATTTGGAGGCACAAGTGGGCCAGCTGAGTAAGAAAGTCACTGAAACTCATCCTAGTACTCTCCCAAGCAATACTGAAGAGAATCCAAAAAGAGAGTGCAAGGCCATAGACATAATCAACATGGCCGAACCTAGAGAGGAAGGAGATAACGTGAATCCGAATGAGGAAGACCTCATGGGACGTCTCTCAAGAAAGAAGAAGTTCCCTATTAAGGACCTAAAGGAATCTGAGGCTCATATAGAGACCATAGAGATTCCATTAAACCTCCTTCTGCCATTCATGAGATCTGAAAATTATTCTTCCTCTGAAGAGGATGAAGATGTAACTGAAGAGCAAGTTGCTCAATATCTAGGAGCCATCATGAAGCTGAATGCCAAATTGTTTGGTAATGAGACTTAGGAAGATGAGCCTCCATTGCTCAGTAATGAACTACATACATGGATTCAGCAAACTTTACCTCAAAAGAGACAAGATCCTGGCAAATTCTTAATACCCTGTACCATAGGCACCATGACCTTTGAGAAGGCTCTGTGTGACCTAGGGTCAGGCATAAATCTTATGCCACTCTCTGTAATGGAGAAGCTGGGGATCATTGAGGTACAGCCTGCCATATTCTTATTGCAAATGGCAGACAAGTCAGTAAGACAAGCTTATGGATTGGTAGAGGACGTGTTGGTAAAGGTTGAAGGCCTTTACATCCCTGCTGATTTCATAATCTTAGACACTAGGAAGGAGGATGATGAATGCATCATCCTTGGAAGACCTTTCCTAGCCACAGCAGGAGCTGTGATAGATGTTAACAGAGGAGAATTAGTCCTTCAATTGAATGGGGACCACCTTGTGTTTAAAACTCAAGGATGTTCTTCTGTAACAATGGAGAGGAAGCATGTAAACCTTCTCTCAGTACAGAGTCAAACAAAGCCCCCACAATTAAACTCTAAGTTTGGTGTTGGGAGGCCACAACCAAACTCTAAGTTTGGTGTTGAATCCCCACATCCAAACTCTAAGTTTGGTGTTGGGAGTCTACAACATTGACCTGATCACCTGTGAGGCTCCATGAGAGCCCACTGTCAAGCTATTGACATTAAAGAAGCGCTTATTGGGAGGCAACCCAATTTTTATTTATCTGATGATTAGATTTTTGATGGTATAGAATTTTACAAATGAATTCTCGTTGCAAGTATAGTTTCTAAACCAATCACTAATCCTTTCATACAAAAGATTGTTTGTCACAAGTAACAAACCCCTAATTTTATAAACCGAAGTATTCAAACCTAGGGTCGTTCTCCCTAGGAATTACAATCAAGTGTCTTGTTATTGGTTAGAAATGTGTTTTGGGGTTTTGGATAAGAAGCATGAAAGTAAATGGCAATGAAAATAAACTAACAACTATAAAAGGCTCTTGGCAAGGTATGAAAATTAGAAGTCCTATCCTAGTTATCCTTCTCAATTGTGATGAGAATTGTTCATTGCTACCACTTAGTTAACCCTTACTAAATAAAGGAAAGTCAAGTGGATGAATTGACTTGAGCCACAAGTCCTAGCCAACTTCCAAGGAAAGACTAGCTTTAGTGCACTCCAAACCAATTAGCAATCTCTCCAATTACCAAGCAACAAAGGAATTAGATAACTCAAGTATCACTAACTACTCTACCTAGGCCAAGAGGAACAAAAGCTATACTATATCTAGAAGAGGCATTTCAACAAACACATAAAAGGCAATAAAAGTAAACAACATAAATTGCAAGAATTAAAGAGAGATCTAACTACAAAGGCAAGAGATCAATAATAGAAAAGCAAAGAAGAACAATTATTATGAATTACCTCTTATTGAATTGAAAGGAAATGGAAGGAACAATAGTAGATCTACAACAAAGTATAAGAACAACATAAAAGAAATTACAACAAAGGAGTAGAAGAATGATGAATGTAACAACAAAGAATTGAGAAGTAGAAGTAGAAGAGAACATGAATTAAAACCTAGATCTAAGAACTAAACCTAATCCTAATTCTAGAGAGAAGAGAGAGCTTCTCTCTCTAGAAAATAACTCTAACTACTAAACTAAGCTAATTGGTAACTAACATCTAAAGTATGGAAAGTATGTTGATTCCCCTTCAATTCTTGGCTTAAATAGCATCAGAAATGAGTTGGATTGGGCCCACAAGGCTTCTAAAATCGCTGGCCACGTTTTGCTTTAAGTGAACTAGGTGGCAGCAACGGCGAGTGCGCGTACTTTGCGCATGCGCGCCACCATACGTGTAGCAACTATGGCAAATCTTATATCGTTTCGAAGCCCCGGATGTTAGCTTTCTAACCCAACTAGAACCGCATCATTTGGACCTCTGTAGCTCAAGTTATGGTCGTTTAAGTGTGAAGAGGTCGGCTTGACAGCTTTCCGGTTCTTTCATTTCTTCATGAGTTCTCCAACTTTTCATGCTTCTTTCTTCATTCCCTTGATCCAATCTTTGCCTCCTAAACCTTAAATCACTTAACAAACATATCAAGGCATCTAATGGAATCAAGGAGAATTAGATTTAGCTATTTTAAGACCTAAAAAGCATGTTTTCACTCTTAAGCACAATTAAAGGAGAATATACAAAACCATGCTATTTCATTGAATAAATGTGGGTAAAAGGTGATAAAATCCCCTAAATTCAATACAAGATAAACCGTCAAATTAGGGTTTGTCAACCTCCCCACACTTAAACCAAGCATGTCCTCATGCTTAAGCCAAGAGAAAGCAAAGGGCATCAACATTTATTCAATGTAACCTATCTATATGCAACCTAAACTATATGCAACTAAATGCAAAATGGTTTTACCTACTTGGTTAAAAATAAATCAATCCTCCTAGTCATATGTGCACAAGTAGGGCCAAGATCATATAACGATTCATGAATCCTACCAATTCAAATATAAAAATTGAAGTTCAAATAGACTTGCAAGAAGAACGCTCGTGAAAGCCGGGAATCAAGGAATTGAGCATCGAACCCTCACCGGAAGTGTTTGCACTCTAGTCACTCGGTGTTTGGGGTTGATTCACTCAATTCTCCCCTAATCATGCTTTCTAAGATTTGTTTTTCATCTAACCATCAACAATTATTCAATGCACGCATACATGTATCATGAGGTCTTTTCTTTAGGTTGTAATGGGGCTAGGGTTAAGGTAGGATCATATATGGCTAGTGGACTTAGGATTTGAATCTTTGATTAACTGAAACTTTCCCACCTAACCTATATAATGACCTATACAATTAAGTACTAATCTAACTACCCATTCCTCACTTTTTCACATACTCATGCATTTTCTTTTCATTTCACAACACTTATGCATTGATTCTTATTGAGCTTCACTTTGGGGCAGTTTGTCCCCTTTATTGCTCTTCTTTTTTTTTCTTTTTTCTATATATATTTTTTTCTTTTTTTCTTTTTTCTTTTTTCACTTTTATTTCTTTTTCTTTTCATTTTTTTCTTTTTCTTTCAAACTATACACAAGAACATCAATGCATAAGGTCTACACATTTAATCAATACATGAGTATGTACCAATTCCCCAATATAAAAATATAAAACACAAACACCCTTTTATCCCAACCAATGTCCCAAAGTTTTCCCACTCTTGGATGACACTCACACTCACTAGCCTAAGCCAATCAAAGATCCAAATAAAGGACATTCATTGTTTTCCGCTTTAAGGCTTGTAATGTGCTAAAATAAGAATAAGTGGGTTAAGCGTAGGCTCAAAGTTGGCTAACAAAGGAAGATAAAAGGTAAGGCCATTTGGGTAAGTGAGCTAGTGGAATGATGGCCTCAATCATATAAATGCATGAATACACAAAATAATGGACATAAAGAATCAAACAAATCGAAGATTACACTCATAGGAAGAGAATAATGCACACAAGAAGGAAAAATAAGTGGTTATAAGATGTAACCACATCATTAGGCTCAAATCTCACTTGCTTGTGTTCTTAGCTCAAAAACCATGTTCCAAAATACATTCTTTCAAGCAAGTTCAACAGAAATTTTTCTTTTTCAAATTGGTAGGTTGCCCTAAAATGGTTTCTTGGGAAAGAAATCATCACTCTAACCAAGTAGTCCTAATAAGAAAAAGGTAGTAAAATATGTACAAATTCTAACTAACATGCAACCTATCATGCAATGCAATAACTAATCTAACAAAGAAAACTAAGAATTGGTGTTAAAAAGGAAATTGTTACCCATGGAGATCGGTCGAACGACCTCCCCACACTTGAAGATTGCATCGTCCTCGGTGCATGCAAAGAAGAGCAAGGTGGACGGGTTGCTACAATTGATGAGCTCCTTCAAAAGGTTGTGCGGATGACTTGTTTGTTGCCCCATTTAAAAGCTTTTCCTTTCTACCTCCTTGGTGGCCAACCTAAAAGGATAGAAAAGGAAAGAAATATTAAGCCTATAACAAGGATATCGAAGCAAATAGAACATAGGCGGGGGCTAATGCCAAATAAAGGTATGGTTCTCTACTACATGGTAGCTACAACATGTAGAGGAGGAAACAATAAGAGAAAATGGCATATCAAGAGGCACCAAAATAATGCAAGGAATCCTCAACAATTGAGTAGGAAGATGCAACACCATTATTAAAATGACTAAAAAAAAATGAAAACATGCTACAAAAACTAAATGAAAATGGGAAGAGTAGAAGTATGCGAATGTGATAAGCAAAAGAAAATGGAAGGGGAGAAAAAAAACTCTTTTTTTTTTACCGACGGTTGCGCGTCATGCACGTTTATGCGTCGATGGGTATATTAGTCGAAGGACGCGTACGCGCCAAGTGCGCGCACGCGTGCGTCGAGTTAGGCCGAAGGCATAGTGTCGGCCCAAGTCTGGCACAACTCTCAGGTAAAAGTACCGGGGATGCAGATTGTGCAATCGACGTGCGCGCGCACAGTGCGCGTGCGCGTGCATTGCGAATTTAAGATAATGTGCGCGTACGCGCCAGGTGCGTGCACGCGTGCATAGACTTGTGCCTCAGGCCCAATGTTCGCACAGTGCAGGCCTAACTCTCGGGTTTTTTTGGCTTGAGGTGAAATTTTTCATCCACGCGTACGCGTACAGTGCGCGTCCGCGTGGATGGTCAAAAAATGCTCGGGTGCGCGTACGCGTTATGCGCGCGCACGCGTGGATGGTGTTCTGTTTTTCAAATAATTTTTTTTAAGTTCTTGCACCAATCCAAGCCTTTCAATCCTCCAAACAGCTACCAAAACACCCTAGAACCTTATTCAACATACTATACTACTAACTAAACTTGATAAAACAACAAAAACAAGAAATTAAACTAATTCTACCAATATTTACAAAAGATAAAAATGAAAATGAGAATCTACCTACAATGGCAACTCAATTCACTTATTAACAAACTAAAAGAGTATGGAAAGAGTTTACCATAGTGGGGTGTCTCCCACCTAGCACTTTTATTTATTGTCCTTAAGTTGGACTTATGGGGAGCTTCTTATCAAGGTGGCTTGTGCTTGTATTCATCTTGGAACTCCCACCAATGCTTGAATCTCCAATAAGCTCCATTCTTCAATTTCAATATCTTCAAGCTTTGATGGAGTTCTCCACAAACCATGAGCTCCCAAATTTGATTTTCATTGTGCGATCCGGGATCCCACACTTTGTTTTGACACCCGTCCTTAGATTGATCGTCATTATTCCATCCGGGTGGTATGGCCTTGGAATTCTCAAAGAAGCTTCCAAACAACCTCCTAGACCCATACCATTTGGTTCCACACCAACCATTGCTCTTGAATTTTGGGCTTACAACCGTCATGAGCTTAAAATGACGTTTCCAACCACTACACAATTCTATCCTACTCTTAACTCCACAAAGAGCTCTAAGTTGACCATCATTTTGAATCAAGCCATATTCAAGCGAGAAAGTAAAGCTTAGGGATAAGAATTTTACCCACTTGAATGTTGTGTTGGATGGTGACTTGGGGAGGGAGACCTCCCCACACTTAGACAATGCAAGGTCTACTTCCTTGTACTCTTCTTTGTGTATGTCCACCTCTTTCCTTTTACTTGGCTTGGTGTTGTCTTCAAGAACTTCATCTTGCCCAATGGGAGGTGATTCAATTTTTGAGAGGAATTCATTGATGAGTAAATTCATCTCTTGATCAACCTCTTCATATTCTTCAATTTCAATATACACCATGCCAACTTTTTCCTCTTGGTAGCTCTCTTTCTCGATGCTCACCAAGGGTATGGGAGGTTGTGCATACTCTTCTATAATTTCAACTCTATGTCCAATGGGAAAGGATTCTATTGTAGAGAGAAATTCATCCATGATTGAATCCATCTCTTGATAAGCCTCTTCCAAGTCTCCAACGATGATATGCCTTGGAGGTTGCGCACCCTCCTCAACATCAATTTCAAGCTTCTTGGAAGAGTGCTCCATGATGCTACATTCCCATGGACTTTCAACATCTCCTAAATCTTCAACCACTTCTTCCTTTTCTTCAATGATCATAGGCTCCTCCAATTGTTCCAACACAAAATTCGACTCCTCCTTCTCCACCGGATTTTCCACTTCCTCCTTCATGCTTTGTTCTTCTTTTGACTTTTCACATGGGGCTACGAAAGCACCTTGAGTGTTCAAGCATTGGTAGGCTAAGGTAGACACTACCTTGGTCAAGTTGGTCACAAACTCAAGTGTATCCCGCTTCATGGCCTCTTGTCCTTGAAGTAACAAAGTGAGAGAATCGTCTATTGGGGCTTGTGGTGGGTAGGAAGGTTCATCATTTTGGAGAGAGGGTTCATAATAGGAAGGTGGTTCTTCTTGGTAAGGTTGTGGAGATTGTGTGTATTGAGGTGGTTTTTGGGAGTAGTAATCTTGGAATTGTGGTTCCATGTATGGCTCATATGGTTCAAAAGGAGGTTGGTATGGTAGGTAAGGATCATGGTCATATGGAGGTGTTTGTTGAAAATAGGCTTGTGAGTGTGGTTGAGGTTCATGTTGAGGATATGACTCATAGGCACATGGTGGTGGTTCTTGAAAGTCACAAGGAGATTCACCATAGCCATTTGATTGGTATGCATCATGGAATGGCTCTTCTTCATAGTGCATTGGTGGGGGTTGTTGCCAAGAGGATTGATCATAAGCATATGGCTCCTCCCACCTTTGGTTATCCCATCCTTGACACACATCTTCATTGTAGCTCCCATCACCTACAACATAGTTGTAATCACACTCATAGCCAAAATGAGAATTCATGGTGAAAAGAGAAAACAAAAATCAAAAGCTAATAGAAAATAAGGGAAACAAAATTCTACAAATAGTAAACAAAGCAAAAAAAAATAAGATATTCACACTATTCACATATGTACAATAACCAATAACATAACACCATTGCAATTCCCCGGCAACGGCGCCATTTTTGATGATTAGATTTTTGATGGTATAGAATTTTACAAATGAATTCTCGTTGCAAGTATAATTTCTAAACCAATCACTAATCCTTTCATACAAAAGATTGTTTGTCACAAGTAACAAACCCCTAATTTTATAAACCGAAGTATTCAAACCTTGGGTCGTTCTCCCTAGGAATTACAATCAAGTGTCTTGTTATTGGTTAGAAATGTGTTTTGGGGTTTTGGATAAGAAGCATGAAAGTAAATGGCAATGAAAATAAACTAACAACTATAAAAGGCTCTTGGCAAGGTATGAAAATTAGAAGTCCTATCCTAGTTATCCTTCTCAATTGTGATGAGAATTGTTCATTGCTACCACTTAGTTAACCCTTACTAAATAAAGGAAAGTCAAGTGGATGAATTGACTTGAGCCACAAGTCCTAGCCAACTCCCAAGGAAAGACTAGCGTTAGTGCACTCCAAACCAATTAGCAATCTCTCCAATTACCAAGCAACAAAGGAATTAGATAACTCAAGTATCACTAACTACTCTACCTAGGCCAAGAGGAACAAAAGCTATACTATATCTAGAAGAGGCATTTCAACAAACACATAAAAGGCAATAAAAGTAAACAACATAAATTGCAAGAATTAAAGAGAGATCTAACTACAAAGGCAAGAGATCAATAATAGAAAAGCAAAGAAGAACAATTATTATGAATTACCTCTTATTGAATTGAAAGGAAATGGAAGGAACAATAGTAGATCTACAACAAAGTATAAGAACAACATAAAAGAAATTACAACAAAGGAGTAGAAGAATGATGAATGTAACAACAAAGAATTGAGAAGTAGAAGTAGAAGAGAACATGAATTAAAATCTAGATCTAAGAACTAAACCTAATCCTAATTCTAGAGAGAAGAGAGAGCTTCTCTCTCTAGAAAATAACTCTAACTACTAAACTAAGCTAATTGGTAACTAACATCTAAAGTATGGAAAGTATGTTGATTCCCCTTCAATTCTTGGCTTAAATAGCATCAGAAATGAGTTGGATTGGGCCCACAAGGCTTCTAAAATCGCTGGCCACGTTTTGCTTTAAGTGAACCAGGTGGCAGCAACGGCGAGTGCGCGTACTTTGCGCATGCGCGCCACCATACGTGTAGCAACTATGGCAAATCTTATATCGTTTCGAAGCCCCGGATGTTAGCTTTCTAACCCAACTAGAACCGCATCATTTGGACCTCTGTAGCTCAAGTTATGGTCGTTTAAGTGTGAAGAGGTCGGCTTGACAGCTTTCCGGTTCTTTCATTTCTTCATGAGTTCTCCAACTTTTCATGCTTCTTTCTTCATTCCCTTGATCCAATCTTTGCCTCCTAAACCTTAAATCACTTAACAAACATATCAAGGCATCTAATGGAATCAAGGAGAATTAGATTTAGCTATTTTAAGACCTAAAAAGCATGTTTTCACTCTTAAGCACAATTAAAGGAGAATATACAAAACCATGCTATTTCATTGAATAAATGTGGGTAAAAGGTGATAAAATCCCCTAAATTCAATACAAGATAAACTGTCAAATTGGGGTTTGTCATTATCTAATTTTATTTTTCTTTTATTGTTCTTTTATGTTTTATTAGGTTCATAATCATGTGGACTCACAAAATAAATACTAAAATTAAAAACAAAATAAAAAACAGCAGAAGAAAAAACACACCCTGGAGGAAGGACTTACTGGCGTTTAAACGCCAGTAAGGAACATCTGGCAGTGTTCAACGCCAGAACAGAGCATGGATCTGGCGTTGAACACCAGAAACAAGCAGCATCCTGGCATTTAGACGCTAGAAATACACCCTGAGGAGAGCTAGCGCTGAACCCCAGAAACATGCTGCAAATGGGCGTTGAACGCCCAAAACAAGCATGAAGCTGGCGTTCAACACCAGAAACAAGCATCAATCTGGCGTTGAACGCCAGGATTGCATGCAGAGGGTGTTTTACATGCCTCATTGGTGCAGGGATGTAAATCCTTAACACCTCAGGATTTGTGGACCCCACAGGATCATCTCAGGATCTGTGGATCCCACAGGATCCCCACCTACCTCAACTCACCTTCTCTCCTCTTCACACAATCCAATAACACTCTTCTCCAAAACCCTTCACCAATCACCTCAATCTCTGTTCCCTATCACCTCTTCACCACTCACATCCATCCACTCTTCCCCAAAAACCCCACCTACCTTCAAAATTCAAAATCTCTTTACCACCCAAACCCACACCATAAATAGCCAAACCTACGCCCTCTCCCTTCACTATACAAATCCCTTTATCCTTATTCATTTTTACACACCACAACCCTCTCTTTTTCCCCTTGGCCGAAACCAAACACTTCTCCCTTTCCTCCATATTTTCTTCTTCTTCTTCTTCTTCTTTCTTCTCTTGCTCGAGGGCGAGCAATATTCTAAGTTTGGTGTGGTAAAAGCATAGCTTTTTGTTTTTCCATAACCATTGATGGCACCTAAGGCCGGAGAAACTTCTAGAAAAGGGAAAGGGAAGACAAAAGCTTCCACCTCTGAGTCATGAAAGATGGAGAAATTCATCTCCAAAGCCCATCAAGACCACTTCTATGATGTTGTGGCCAAGAAGAAGGTGATCCCCGAGGTCCCTTTCAAACTAAAGAAAAATGAGTATCCGGAGATCCGACATGAGATCCAAAGAAGAGGTTGGAAAGTTCATACCAACCCCATTCAACAAGTCAAAATCTTAATGGTTCAAGAGTTCTATGCCAATGCATGGATCACTAGGAACCATGATCAAAGTGTGAACCTGAATCCAAAGAATTATCTTACAATGGTTCAGGGGAAATACTTAGATTTTAGTCCGAAAAATGTAAGGTTAGCATTCAACTTTCCCATGATGCAAGGAGATGCACGCCCCTACACTAGAAGGGTCAACTTTGATCAAAGGTTGGACCAAGTCCTTATGGACATATGTGTGGAAGAAGCTCAATGGAAAAGAGACTCCACAGGCAAGCCGGTTCAATTAAGAAGATTGGACCTCAAGCCTGTGGTTAGAGGATGGTTGGAGTTCATCCAATGCTCCATCATCCCCACTAGCAGCCGATCTGAAGTTACTGTGGATCGGTCCATCATGATTCATAGCATCATGAATGGAGAGAAAGTAGAAGTTCATGAAGTCATCTCCCTTGAATTCTACAAATTAGCCGAAAAGTCCTCCACCATGGCAAGGCTAGCTTTTCCTCATCTTATTTGCCATCTATGTTACTCAGCTGGAGTTATCATAGAAGGAGACATCCCCATTGAGGAGGATAAGCCCATCAATAAGAAGAGGAGGGAGCAAACAAGAGAGCCCACTCATGGATCCCAAGAGACGCATGAGGAAGCTCATCACCAAGAAATCCCGGAGATGCCTTAAGGGATGCACTTTCCTCCCAACAACTATTGGGAACAACTCAACACTTCTCTAGAAGATTTGAGTTACAATATGGATCAATTAAGGGTGGAACATCAAGAGCACTCCATCATTCTCCATGAAATTAGAGAAGATCAAAGAAAGATGAGGGAGGAGCAACAAAGGCAAGGAAGAGACATAGAAGAGCTTAAGGACATCATTGGTTCTTCAAGAAGAAAGCGCCACCATCACTGAGGTGGACTCATTCCTTGTTCTTATTTCTCTGTTTTTTGGTTTTTATGCTTAATGTTTATCTATGTTTATGTCTTTCCTACATGATCATTAGTATTTAGTAACTATGTCTTAAAACTATGAATAATTCTATTCCTTCATCTCTCTTAAATGAAAAATATTTTAACACAAAAAGAATAAGAAGTACATGAGTTTTGAATTTATTCTTGAATTTAGTTTAATTATATTGATGTGGTGACAATACTTTTTGTTTTCTGAACGAATGCTTGAACAGTGCATATTTTTGATCTTGTTGTTTATGAATGTTAAAACTGTTGGCTCTTGAAAGAATGATGAATGAAGAGAAATGTTATTGATAATCTGAAAAATCATAAATTTGATTCTTGAAGCAAGAAAAAGCAGTGAATAGCAAAAGCTTGCGAAAAAAAGGTGGCGAAAAAATAATACAGAAAGAAAAAGAAAAAGCAAGCAGAAAAAGCCAATAGCCCTTAAAACCAAAAGGCAAGGGTAAAAAGGATCCAAGGCTTTGAGCATCAATGGATAGGAGGGCCCAAGGAGCTAAAATCCAGGCCTAAGTGGCTAAATCAAGTTGTCCCTAACCATGTGCTTGTGGCATGCAAGTCCAAGTGAAAAGCTTGAGACTGAGTGGTTAAATTCGTGATCCAAAGAAAAAAGAGTGTGCTTAAGAGCTCTGGACACCTCTAATTGGGGACTTTAGCAAAGCTGAGTCACAATCTGAAAAGGTTCACCCAGTCATGTGTCTGTGGCATTTATGTATCCGGTGGTAATACTGGAAAACAAAGTGCTTAGGGCCACGGCCAAGACTCATAAAAGTAGTTGTGTTCAAGAATCAACATACTTAACTAGGAGAATTAATAACACTATCTGAAATTCTAAGTTCCTAGAGATGCCAATCATTCTAAACATCAACGAAAAAAGTGAGATGCCAAAACTGTTCAGAAGCAAAAAGCTACAAGTCCCGCTCATCTAATTAGAACTAATATTCATTGATATTTTGGGATTCATAGTATATTCTCTTCTTTTTATCCTATTTGATTTTCAGTTGCTTGGGGACAAGCAACAATTTAAGTTTGGTGTTGTGATGAGCGGATAATTTATACGCTTTTTGGCACTGTTTTTAGGTAGTTTTTAGTAGGATCTAGCTACTTTTAGGGATGTTTTCATTAGTTTTTATGCTAAATTCACATTTCTGGACTTTACTATGAGTTTGTGTGTTTTTCTATGATTTCAGGTAATTTCTGGCTGAAATTGAGGGACCTGAGCAAAACTCTGATAGAAGGCTGACAAAGGACTACTGATGCTGTTGGATTCTGACCTCCCTGAACTCGAAATAGATTTTCTAGAGCTATAGAACTCCAAATAGCGCACTCTCAACGGCAAGTAGACATCCAGAGCTTTCCAACAATATATAATAGTCCATACTTTATTCGAGATTAGACGACGTAAACTGGCGCTCAACACCAGTTCCATACTGCATTCTGGAGTCAAATGCCAGAAACACTTCATGAACTAGAGTTGAACGCCAAAAACACGTTACAACTTGGCATTCAACTCCAAAAGAAGCCTCTGCATGTGTAAAGCTCAAGCTCAGCCCAAGCACATACCAAGTGGGCCCCGAAAGTGGATTTCTACATCAATTACTTACTTCTGTAAACCCTAGTAGCTAGTCTAGTATAAATAGGACATTTTACTATTGTACTAGGGGTCTTTGACCATTCGGTCTTTTGACCAGATCCTGGATTGTATTTTTGATCCTGTGATCACGTTTTGGGGGCTGGCCATTCGGCCATGCCTGGACCTTCATCACTTATGTATTTTCAATGGTGGAGTTTCTACACACCATAGATTAAGGGTGTGGAGCTCTGCTGTACCTTGAGTTTTAATGCAATTACTACTATTTTCTATTCAATTCAGTTTATTCCTGTTCTAAGATATTCGTTGCACTTTAACATGATGAATGTAATGATCCGTGACACTCATTATCATTCTCACCTATGAACGCGTGACTGATAACCACTTCCGTTCTACCTTAGACCGAACGCATATCTCTTGGATTCCTTATTTAGAATCTTCGTGGTATAAGCTAGAATTGATGGCGGCATTCATGAGTATCCGGAAAGTGTAAACCTTGTCTGTGGTATTTCGAGTAGGATTCAGGGATTGAATGACTGTGACGAGCTTCAAACTCGCGATTGTTGGGCATGATGACAAACGCAAAAGAATCAATGGATTCTATTCCGACATGATCGAGAACTGACAGATGATTAGCCGTGCTGTGACAGGACATTTAGACCATTTTCACTAAGAGGATGGGATGTAGCCATTGACAACGGTGATACCCAACATACAGCTTGCCATGGAAAGGAGTAAGAAGGATTGGATGAAGGCAGTAGAAAAGCAGAGATCCAACAGGGACAAAGCATCTCCATACACTTATCTAAAATTCTCACCAATGATTTACATAAGTATTTCTATCTTTATTTTCTGTTATTTATTATTATTATTATTCAAAACTCCATAACCATTTATTATCCGCCTAACTGAGATTTACAAGATGACCATAGCTTGCTTCATACCAACAATCTCCATGGGATCGACCCTTACTCACGTAAGGTTTATTACTTGGACGACCCAGTGCACTTGCTGGTTAGTTGTGCGAAGTTGTGAAGTTATGTTTGGACCTTGGTATCATGCACCAAGTTTTTGGCGCCATTACTAGGGAGAGAATGAACATGAATGCCATTATCAGAAATCACAATTTTTCCTATCAGCGTCAGAGAAAGTGGATGGAACTGCTGAAGACCTATGATTTCGAACTAAATTACCATCCAGGAAAAGCTAATGTTGTGGCAGATGCTTTGAGCCAGAAATCATTATATGTTGCTTGGTTGATGTGTAAAGAAGAAAAGTTACTGAAAGATTTTGAGAATCTGAACTTGGGCATTAGAGAGGTAGCTGGGGATATGTGCTTGAATCAGTTACACATCTCCAGTGATTTCAAGCCTGGGATTCAGAAGGCTCCGCGGAATGATCAAGAGTTGCAAAAATGCTGCAAGTAATTAAACAGAGGAAACAAGGAGAGGTTACTCAAGACGGAGAAGGAGTTTGGAGGTACAATGGAAGGATCTGTATGTACCTAAACGTGGGGAATTTAAGGCATGATGTGTTAACAGAAGCTCACCGGAGTAAGTTTTTGATTCATCCAGGTAGTACTAAGATGTATCATGACCTGAAGGTAATGTTCTAGTGGCATGGAATAAAGAATGATATGGCATTACATGTTTCAAAATGTTTAACGTTCTAGAAAGTAAAGATTGAGTACCCAAGACCGTCCGAAATCTTACAACCTTTGGAAATTCTGCAGTAAAAGTGGGAAGGAATTGCCATGTACTTCGTGTTAGGATTATCGAGGACTAAGGCAGGATTTGACGCAGTATGCGTGATTGTGGATCGATTGATGAAGCCAGCTCACTTCTTGCCTGTTCGAATGAGTTATACATTAGAGGAGTGGTGCACGAATTTGCAATCCGTACAACTAACCAGCAAGTGCACTGGGTCGTCCAAGTAATACCTTACGTGAGTAAGGGTCGATTCCACGGAGATTATTGGTTTGAAGCAAGCTATGTTTATCTTATTATTCTTAGTCAGGATATTAATTAAAATTATCAGTTGGAATTATTAGATTGGAAAAATAAAAGAGAATAAAAGCGTTACTCGTTGTGTAGTAATGAGAAATATGTTGGAGTTTTGGAGATGCTTTGTCCTTTGAATTTCTACTTTTCCTTGAAATCCTCTTCCCACACGCAAGGTCCCTTCCATGGCAAGCTCTATGTAGGGTGTCACCGTTGTCAATGGCTACCTCCCATCCTCTCAGTGAAAACGTTCCTATGCTCTGTCACAGCACGGCTAATCATCTGTCGGTTCTCAATCAGGTTGGAATAGAATCCATTGATTCTTTTGCGTCTGTCACTAACGCCCAGCCTTCAGGAGTTTGAAACTCGTCACAGTCATTCAATCCCAGAATCATACTCGGAATACCACGGACAAAGTTTAGACTTTCCGGATTCTCATGAATGCCGCCATCAATCCGGCTTATACCACGAAGATTCTGATTAAGGAATCTAAGAGATACTCATTCAATCTGATGTAGAACAGAGGTGGTTGTCAGGCACACGTTCATGGATTGAGGAAGGTGATGAGTGTCACGGATCATCACCTTCTCCATAATTAAGCGCGAATGAACATCTTAGATAAGAACAAGCGTGTTTGAATGGAAAACAAGGTAATTGTATTAATTCATCGAGACGCTGCAGAGCTCCTCACCCCCAACAATGGAGTTTAGAGACTCATGCCGTCAAAAAGTATGTAATTCAGATCTGAAAATGTCATGAGGTACAAAATAAGTCTCTAAAAGTTATTTAAATAGAAAACTAGTAACCTAGGTTTACAGAAAATGAGTAAACTAAGATAATTGGTGCATAAATCCACTTCTGGGGCCCACTTGGTGTGTGCTGGGGCTGAGACTAAAGCTATCCATGAGCTGAGGCTTTTCTTGGAGTTGAACTCCAAGTTATAACGTGTTTTGGGCGTTCAACTCCGGATCATGACGTGTTTCTGGCGTTTAACTCCAGACAGCAGCATGTACTTGGCGTTCAACGCCAAGTTACATCATCTATCTTTGCGCAAAGTATGGACTATTATATATTGCTGGAAAGCCCTGAATGTCTACTTTCCAACGCCGTTGAGAGCGCGCCAATTGGACTCCTGTAGCTCCAGAAAATCCATTTTGAGTACAGGGAGGTCAGGATCCAACAACATCAGCAATCCTTTTTCAGCCTAACTCAGACTTTTGCTCAGCTCCCTCAATTTCAGCCAGAAAATACCTGAAATCACAGAAAAACACACAAACTCATAGTAAAGTCCAGAAATATGAATTTTGCCTAAAAACTAATAAAATTTAACTAAAAACTAATTAAAACATACTAAAATCTACATGAAATTACCCCCAAAAAGCGTATAAAATATCCGCTCATCACAACACCAAACTTAAACTGTTGCTTGTCCTCAAGCAACTAGATAAATAAAATAGGATGAAAAGAAATTAAGAAACAATAATATCTCAGAGTTTTAAGTGAAGCTCAGATTCTAATTAGATGAGCGGGACTAGTAGCTTTTTGCTTCTGAATAGTTTTGGCATCTCACTTTATCCTTTGAAATTCAGAATGGTTGGCATCCATAGGAACTCAGAATTCAGATAGTATTATTGATTCTCCAAGTTTAGTATGTTGATTCTTGAACACAGCTACTTTATGAGTCTTGGCCGTGGCCCTAAGCACTTTGTTTTCCAGTATTACCACCGGATATATAAATGCCACAGACACATAATTGGGTGAACCTTTTCAGATTATGACTCAGCTTTGCTAGAGTCCCCAATTAGAGGTGTCCAGAGTTCTTAAGCACACTCTTTTGCTTTGGATCACGACTTTAACCACTCAGTCTCAAGCTTTTCACTTGGACCTGCATGCCACAAGCACATGGTTAGGGACAGCTTGATTTAGCCGCTTAGGCCTGGATTTATTTCCTTGGGACCTCCTATCCATTAATGCTCAAAGCCTTGGATCCTTTTTTCCTTTGCCTTTTGGTTTTAAGGGCTATTGGCTTTTTCTGCTTGCTTTTTCTTTCTCTCTTTTTGGCATTTTTTTTCGCAAGAAAATTTTTTTTTTCACTGCTTTTTCTTGCTTCAAGAATCAATTTCATGATTTTTTAGATCATCAATAACATTTCTCTTGTTCATCATTCTTTCAGGAGCCAACAATTTTAACATTCATAAAATTCAATATCAAAAATATGCACTGTTCAAGCATTCATTCAGAAGACAAAAAGTATTGCCACCACATATAAATAATTAGAATTTTCCTTATTAAGAACTCGAAAAAATTAAATTGCCTCTTTATTCTACAAATCTACTATTTTATTCATGTTTGATGATGATGAGAAAAATAAGTTATAACTTAATTGGAAATAAAGCCAAAATAGATATGCTAATTACTACTACTCCTATATAACTTCTAAGGTAAAATCCTATAATAATATCACAGAGTTAAAGCTAGAATTAGAACTTAACAACCTGTATTTTGGGAAGTGGATGTTCCTCTAGTCTGTGGGGTGCCTTCAAGAATTAATTTCTGACGCTTCAGCTCCCTTAAGTTCACATCCTTGCTCTTCCTGTTCTCTTAGGTGCCATGATCTTAATGAGTTTTAGCTCAGTGATCATGGCAAATCACACCAAACTTAGAGGTTTGGTTGTCCTCAAGCAAAAGAAAGGAAAGGAGAGGAGTAGAAGGAGAGGCAGTTTCGAAAAAAAAGATAAGATGAGTTGAAAAAGATATGAGAAGAAATTAAAAAGATTTGAAAAAGAATTGGATTGGAAAAAGATTTGTGTTTATGAATTAAGATACATTTGATATTTTTGAAAAAGGGATTTTAGAAATTAGGGTTTTTAGAAAACTAATTTGATTTTGAAGGATGATATTTTGAAGCATGTTTATGCAAGAAATCATGAATTGAAACATAAAAATTTAGAAAAATTGTAAAGAAAATGAATTTTACCTCCTCCCCACCATCCTGGCGTTAAACGCCCAAACGCTGCATGTTTTGGGCGTTTAACGCCCAAATGTTGCTTCTCCTGGGCGTTCAACGCCCAGCTGATGCTTCTTTCTGGCGTTGAACGCCAGGAAGTCCTTTGTCACTGGGCGTTTTTCTGAACGCCCAGGATGCTAACAATCTGGCGTTAAACGCCTAGAAGGTGCTTTTTTCTGGCGTTCAACGCCCAGAAGATGCTCCTTTCTGGCGTTTAACGCCCAGATGGCTACCCTTACTGGCGTTGAACGCCCAGTGGGTGCTTCTTTTGGGCGTTCAACGCCCAAAATGTTCCTTACTGGCTTTTTCACGCCAGTGAGCTTCCAAATTTCCCTGAAACTCTGTGAATTCAATCAATTGCTATTTTTACTCTTTAAAGATACTTGGATACATACCTGTAAAAAAAAGGAAATTTATTTAATTAGTAAATAAACTTTATAAATGGCTGGGTTGCCTCCCAGCAAGCGCTTCTTTATTGTCTTTAGCTGGACTATCACTGAGCTCTAATCAAGTCTCAGTTTGGAGCATTCTTGCTCGAAGTTACTTTCAAGATAATGTTTAATTCTCTGTCCATTAACAATGAACTTTTTGTTAGAGTCATTATCCTGAAGCTCGACGTATCCATATGGTGATACACTTGTAATTACATATGGACCTCTCCACCGGGATTTTAATTTCCCGGGGAATAATTTGAGCCTAGAATTAAATAGCAGAACTTTCTGCCCTGGCTCAAAGACTCTGGATGACAATTTCTTATCATGCCATCTTTTTGCTTTCTCTTTGTAAATTTTTGCATTCTCGAAAGCATTGAGTCTAAATTCCTCTAGCTCATTTAACTGAAGTAATCGTTTTTCTCCAGCTAACTTGGCATCAAGGTTCAGGAATCTGGTTGCCCAGTAGGCCTTATGTTCCAGTTCCACTGGCAAGTGACATGCCTTTCCATACACAAGCTGGTATGGAGAGGTCCCTATAAGGGTCTTGAATGCTGTTCTGTATGCCCACAGAGCATCATCCAAGTTTCTTGCCCAATCCCTTCTATGGTTAATTACAGTCCGTTCCAGGATTCTTTTGAGTTCTCTATTTGAGACTTCAGCTTGCCCATTAGTCTGTGGGTGATATGGAGTAACTACCCTGTGGCTAACTCCATAACAAACCAAAGCAGAGTAAAGTTGTTTATTGCAGAAATGAGTGCCCCCATCACTAATTAATACTCTAGGGGTACCAAATCTGCTAAAGATGTGTTTCTGGAGGAATTTTAACACTGTTTTAGTGTCATTAGTGGGTGTTGCAATAGCCTCCACCCATTTGGATACATAATCCACTGCCACCAGAATATAAGTGTTTGAGTATGATGGTGGGAAAGGTCCCATGAAGTCAATGCCCCATACATCAAACAACTCAATCTCCAAGATCCCTTGTTGAGGCATGGCATAACTGTGAGGTAGATTGCCAGATCTTTGGCAACTGTCACAATTAAGCACAAACACTTGGGAATCTTTATAGAGAGTAGGCTAGTAGAAGCCACATTGGAGGACTCTTGTGGCTGTTCGCTCACTTCCAAAGTGTCCTCCATACTGTGATCTATGGCAGTGCCATAGGATCTTCTGCGCTTCTTCCTTAGGCACACATCTACGGATTACTCTGTCTGCACATCTCTTGAAGAGATATGGTTTATCCCAAAGATAGTACTTTGCATCTGTGATCAATTTCTTTGATTGCTGCCTACTGTACTCTTTGGGTATGAACCTCACTGCCTTGTAGTTTGCAATGTCTGCAAACCATGGCACTTCCTGGATGGCAAAGAGTTGCTCATCCGGAAAGGTTTCAGAGATCTCAGTAAGAGGGAGGGGCGCCCCTTCTACTGGTTCTATTCGGGACAGGTGATCTGCTACCTGATTCTCTGTCCCTTTTCTGTCTCTTATTTCTATATCAAACTCTTGCAGAAGCAACACCCATCTTATAAGTCTGGGTTTTGAATCCTGCTTTGTGAGTAGATATTTAAGAGCAGCATGATCAGTGTACACAATCACTTTTGATCCTACCAAATAGGATCTGAATTTGTCAATGGCGTAAACTACTGCAAGTAGCTCTTTTTCTGTGCTTGTGTAGTTCTTTTGTGCGTCATTTAGAACACGGCTGGCATAGTAAATGACGTGCAGAAGCTTGTCATGCCTTTGTCCCAACACTGCACCAATGGCATGGTCACTGGCATCACACATCAATTCGAATGGTAATGTCCAGTCTGGTGCAGAGATGATTGGTGCTGTGACCAATTTAGCTTTCAGAGTCTCAAATGCCTGCAGACACTCTTTATCAAAGATAAATGGCGTGTCAGCAGCTAGTAGGTTGCTCAGAGGTTTGGCGATTTTTGAAAAATCCTTTATAAACCTCCAATAGAATCCTGCATGCCCCAGAAAGCTTCTGATTGCCTTAACATTGGCAGGTGGTGGTAATTTTTCAATTACCTCTACCTTAGCTTGATCCACCTCTATCCCCTTGTTCGAGATTTTGTGCCCAAGGACAATTCCTTCAGTCACCATAAAGTGTCACTTCTCCTAGTTTAAAACCAGGTTAGTCTCTTGGCATCTCTTTAGAACAAGTGCTAAATGGTTAAGGCAGGACCTGAATGAGTCTCCAAACACTGAAAAGTCATCCATGAAGACTTCCAGAAATTTTTCCACCATATCAGAGAAAATTGAGAGCATGCACCTCTGAAAGGTTGCAGGTGCATTGCACAGGCCAAATGGCATCCTTCTGTATGCAAATACTCCAGATGGGCATGTGAATGCCGTTTTCTCCTGATCCTGGGGATCTACTGCAATTTGATTATAACCTG
The DNA here is from genome assembly GCF_014773155.1 of Arachis stenosperma. Lineage (NCBI taxonomy): Eukaryota > Viridiplantae > Streptophyta > Magnoliopsida > Fabales > Fabaceae > Arachis > Arachis stenosperma. Next base: position 43,255,194 of record NC_080383.1, on the reverse strand, counting down.
AATATCCATCCAGGAAGCAGTAGTATTCATGACCTGCTAGTCTTTCTAGCATCTGGTCTATGAATGGTAAAGAAAAATGATCCTTTCTGGTAGCTGTATTGAGCCTTCTGTAATCAATACACATACGCCACCCAGTAACTGTTCTTGTAGGAACCAGTTCATTTTTTTCATTATGAACCACTGTCATGCCACCTTCCTTAGGGACGACTTGGACAGGGCTCACCCAGGGGCTATCAGAAATAGGATAAATAATCCCAGCCTCTAGTAACTTAGTGACCTCTTTCTGCACCACTTCCTTCATGGCTGGATTCAGCCGCCTTTGTGGTTGAACCACTGGCTTGGCGTCACCCTCAAGTAAGATCTTGTGCATGCATCTAGCTGGGCTAATGCCCTTAAGATCACTGATGGACCACCCAAGAGCTGTCTTGTGTGTCCTTAGCACTTGAATTAGTGCTTCCTCTTCCTGTGGCTCTAAGGTAGAGCTTATGATTACAGGAAAAGTATCACCTTCTCCCAGAAATACATATTTCAGGGATGGTGGTAATGGTTTGAGCTCGGGTTTTGGAGGTTTCTCCTCTTCTTGAGGGATTTTCAGAGGTTCTATTATTCTGTCTGATTCCTCCAGATCAGGCTGAACATCTTTAAAGATGTCCTCTAGCTCTGATTCGAGACTCTCAGCCATATTGACCTCTCTTACCAGAGAGTCAATAATATCAACACTCATGCAGTCATTTGGGGTGTCTGGATGTTGCATGGCTTTGACAACATTCAACTTGAACTCCTCCTCATTGACTCTCAAGGTTACTTCCCCTTTTTGGACGTCAATGAGGGTTCGGCTAGTTGCTAGGAAAGGACTTCCTAGAATGAGAGTTGCACTCTTGTGCTCCTCCATTTCCAGCACCACAAAGTCAGTAGGAAAGGCAAATGGCCCAACCTTGACAATCATGTCCTCAATCACGCCTGATGGGTATTTAATGGAGCCATCAGCTAGTTGAAGACATATCCTGGTTGGTTTGATTTCTTCAGTTAAACCAAGCTTTCTGATAGTAGATGCAGGTATTAGGTTGATACTTGCCCCAAGATCACATAAAGCTTGCTTGCTACAAGTATCCTCTAATGTGCATGGTATCATAAAGCTCCCAGGATCTTTAAGCTTCTCAGGTAAGCTTTTCAGAATGACTGCACTGCATTCTTCAGTGAGGTAAACTTTTTCAGTCTCCCTCCAATCCTTCTTATGACTTAAGATCTCTTTCATGAACTTAGCATAAGAGGGTATTTGCTCAAGTGCTTCTGCAAACGGGATCTTTATTTCAAGAGTCCTGAGATAGTCTACAAAGCGGGCAAATTGCTTATCCTGTTCCGCTTGGCAGAGTTTTTGAGGATAAGGCATTTTGGCTTTGTATTTCTCAACCTTAGTTGCTGCAGGTTTATTACCTACAGAAGTGGGTTGGGAAGCCTTTTTAGAAGGGTTGTCATCAGCACTTGTATGTGACTGATCCCCCACTGGCATTTGAATGCCAGGGGTGGAAGCTGGAGTGGCGTTAGACGCCACCTCCTTATTTGTTACTGGCGTCTGAACGCCAGAACTATGCTCCCTTTGGGCGTTCAACACCGGATTCATGCTTGTTTCTGGCGTTGAACGCCAGGAATGAGCATGGGCTGGGCGTTCAGCGCCAGCATTATTCCTCTCTGGGCTCTGATTGTCCTCAGAGGGATTTTGAGTAGCCATTTGTTCATTTCTTGGCTTCCTGCTGCTTTGAAGTGAGGTATTTAATGTTTTCCCACTTCTTAATTGAACTGCTTGGCATTCTTCTGTTATTTGTTTTGACAGTTGCTTTTCTGTTTGCTTTAACTGTACTTCCATATTCCTGTTAGCCATTCTTGTTTCCTGTAGTATTTCCTTGAATTCGGCTAGTTGCTGGGTTAGAAAGTCTAATTGCTGATTGAATTCATTAGCCTGATCCACAGGACTGAGTTCAGCAGTTACTGTTTTAGCTTCTTCTTTCATGGAAGATTCACTGCTTAGGTACAGATGCTGATTTCTGGCAACTGTATCAATAAGCTCTTGAGTTTCTTCAATTGTTTTTCTCATATGTATAGATCCACCAGCTGAGTGGTCTAGAGAAATCTGAGCTTTTTCTGTAAGCCCACAGTAGAAGATGTCTAATTGCACCCATTCTGAAAACATTTCAGAGGGGCATTTTCTTAGCATCTCTCTGTATCTCTCCCAAGCATCATAAAGGGATTCATTATCTCCTTGTTTGAAGCCTTGGATGCTTAGCCTTAGCTGTGTCATCCGTTTTGGAGGAAAGTAGTGATTCAGAAATTTTTCTGACAGCTGTTTCCATGTCTTTATGTTGTTTTTAGGTTGGTTATTTAACCACCTCTTAGCTTGATCTTTTACAGCAAATGGAAACAGTAATAATCTGTAGACATCCTGATCTACTTCCTTATCATGTACTGTGTCAGCAATTTGCAAAAATTGTGCCAGAAACTCTGTAGGTTCTTCGTGTGGAAGACCGGAATACTGGCAGCTTTGCTGCACCATGATAATGAGCTGAGGATTCAACTCAAAGCTACTAACTCCAATGGAGGGTATACAGATACTACTCCCATATGAAGCAGTAGTGGGGTTAGCATATGACCCCAGAGTCCTCCTGGACTGTTCATTTCCACTTAGTTCCATGATGGAATAAAGGAGATGGTATGTATGTTGATATTGTCTATTTTATTATAAAGATAATTTTCGAAATAATAGAATAAAATAAAACCGAATTAAAAATAAAATAAAGAAAGAAAGAAAATTAAAAATTAAAATTTATAAAAAAAAAAGTTTGAAAGATTTTCGAAAAATTGAGGAGAGAGAAGGTGGTTAGGATATTTTTGAAAAAGATATTTTATTTAAATTTTTTTTTATTAAATTCTTAAAAAGATAAAAATCGAAAAATTTTGAAATTGAAATCTGAATTTTTATATAAAAATTTCGAAATAATAGTTTAAAATTAGTTAGAAAAGATATATTTTTTTTAATTTTGAAATTTATGATGAAAGAGAAAAACACCTAAAAGACACAAGACTTAAAATTTTTAGATCTAATGCTCCTTATTTTCGAAAATTTTGGAGGGAAAACACCAAGGAACACCAAACTTAAAAATTTTAAGATCAAGACACAAGAAAAAACTCAAGAACACCTTGAAGATTTACAAGAACACCAAGAACAAAAGGAAGAACACCAAACTTAAAATTTTTAGAAAACTTTAATCAAATTTTCAAAAATTATATCAAAATTAACAAGAAAACACCAAAATTAAAGTTTGGCACAAGATTAAATCAAGAAAAATTATTTTTGAAAAAGATTTTCAAAAGAACTGGTGCCCAATCATCAAGAATATAAACCAATGCTCTAGCCAATTGGGAGAAAAGGTAAAAATTGTTCTGAGCAGGTATATTTCTTTTTGGAAGACTAATGCTTTGGATTAGTACAAAAAAAAAAAACAAGAAAAGACACAGAACAAGAAAAACTCAAGATCAAACAAGAAAAATAAACAAGAACAACTTGAAGATCAATGAAGAACAAAGAACACAAGTTCGAAAATTTTAAAGAAAAATATCAAATATGTAATTGACACCAAACTTAGAACAAGACACTAAGCTCACGAAAAACTTAAAAATTGATAAAGAAAAATAATATTTTTTTTTTTGAAAAATTTTTAAAAAGGGATAATAAAAGATGCAATTCTAGTAAAAAGAGAGGATAAATTCTTCCTAATCTAAGCAACAAAATAAACCTTTAGTTGTTCAAACTCGAATAATCCCCGGCAACGGCGCCAAAAACTTGGTGCACGAATTTGCAATCCGTACAACTAACCAGCAAGTGCACTGGGTCGTCCAAGTAATACCTTACGTGAGTAAGGGTCGATCCCACGGAGATTATTGGTTTGAAGCAAGCTATGTTTATCTTATTATTCTTAGTCAGGATATTAATTAAAATTATCAGTTGGAATTATTAGATTGGAAAAATAAAAGAGAATAAAAGCGTTACTCGCTGTGTAGTAATGAGAAATATGTTGGAGTTTTGGAGATGCTTTGTCCTTTGAATTTCTACTTTTCCTTGAAATCCTCTTCCCACACGCAAGGTCCCTTCCATGGCAAGCTCTATGTAGGGTGTCACCGTTGTCAATGGCTACCTCCCATCCTCTCAGTGAAAACGTTCCTATGCTCTGTCACAGCACGGCTAATCATCTGTCGGTTCTCAATCAGGTTGGAATAGAATCCATTGATTCTTTTGCGTCTGTCACTAACGCCCAGCCTTCAGGAGTTTGAAACTCGTCACAGTTATTCAATCCCAGAATCCTACTCGGAATACCACGGACAAGGTTTAGACTTTCCGGATTCTCATGAATGCCGTCATCAATCTGGCTTATACCACGAAGATTCTGATTAAGGAATCTAAGAGATACTCATTCAATCTGATGTAGAACGGAGGTGGTTGTCAGGCACACGTTCGTGGATTGAGGAAGGTGATGAGTGTCACGGATCATCACCTTCTCCATAATTAAGCGCGAATGAACATCTTAGATAAGAACAAGCGTGTTTGAATGGAAAACAAGGTAATTGTATTAATTCATCGAGACGCTGCAGAGCTCCTCACCCCCAACAATGGAGTTTAGAGACTCATGCCGTCAAAAAGTATGTAATTCAGATCTGAAAATGTCATGAGGTACAAAATAAGTCTCTAAAAGTTGTTTAAATAGAAAACTAGTAACCTAGGTTTACAGAAAATGAGTAAACTAAGATAATTGGTGCATAAATCCACTTCTGGGGCCCACTTGGTGTGTGCTGGGGCTGAGACTAAAGCTATCCACGAGCTGAGGCTTTTCTTGGAGTTGAACTCCAAGTTATAACGTGTTTTGGGCGTTCAACTCCGGATCATGACGTGTTTCTGGCATTTAACTCCAGACAGTAGCATGTACTTGGCGTTCAACGCCAAGTTACGTCATCTATCTTTGCGCAAAGTATGGACTATTATATATTGCTGGAAAGCCCTGAATGTCTACTTTCCAACGCCGTTGAGAGCGCGCCAATTGGACTCCTGTAGCTCCAGAAAATCCATTTTGAGTGCAGGGAGGTCAGGATCCAACAACATCAGCAGTCCTTTTTCAGCCTAACTCAGACTTTTGCTCAGCTCCCTCAATTTCAGCCAGAAAATACCTGAAATCACAGAAAAACACACAAACTCATAGTAAAGTCCAGAAATATAATTTTTGCCTAAAAACTAATAAAATTTAACTAAAAACTAATTAAAACATACTAAAATCTACATGAAATTATCCCCAAAAAGCGTATAAAATATCCGCTCATCAAGGAGTTAGCCCGATTTTATATTAAAGATATTGTAAGGTTGTATGGTGTGCCTACAACCATAGTTTTTGACAGAGATTCTCGTTTCACTTCAAGGTTCTAGGGCTTTTCAGAGAGCATTTGGAACTCAATTGAGCTAAGCACTACGTACCATCCTCAAACCAATGGTCAATCGAAGAGGACGATACAAAGCCTGGAAGATATGTTGAGGGCTAGTGTGCTAGATGGTGCACGAAATTGCAATCAATACAACTTCGCACAACTAACCAGCAAGTGCACTGGGTCGTCCAAGTAATACCTTACGTGAGTAAGGGTCGATCCCACGGAGATTGTTGGTATGAAGCAAGCTATGGTCACCTTGTAAATCTCAGTCAGGCAGACTCAAATGGATATAGTGATGAACGAAAATAACATAAAAGATAAAGATAGAGATACTTATGTATATCATTGGTGTAAGAGCTTCAGACAAGTGTATGGAGATGCCTTCCCTTCCGTCTCTCTGCTTTCCTACTGTCTTCATCCAATCCTTTCTTACTCCTTTCCATGGCAAGCTCGTGTAGGGTTTCACTGTTGTCAGTAGCTACCTCCCATCCGCGCAGTGAAAGCTAATGCACACACTCTGTCACAGTGCTGCCAATCACCGGTTTGGTTCCCTCCCCTACCGGAATAGAATCACTCTTTTGCGTCTGTCACTAACGCCCAGTAGGTTACAGATTTGAAGCACGTCACAGTCATTCAATCATTGAATCCTACTCAGAATACCACAGACAAGGTTTAGACCTTCCGGATTCTCTTGAATGCCGCCATCAGGTCCTGCCTATACCACGAAGATTCCGAAGAATCCAAGAGATATTCACTAAGCCTCGGATGCTTGTAGAACAAGAATGGTTGTCAGTCACTTTGTTCATAGGTGAGAATGGTGATGGGCGTCAATCATCACCTTCACCAAGTTGAAGAAAAAGTGATATCTTGGAACAAGAACAAGCGGAGTTGAATAGAAGAACAATAGTAATTGCATTAATACTCGAGGTACAGCAGAGCTCCACACCTTAATCTATGGTGTGTAGAAACTCCACCGTTGAAAATACATAAGAACAAGGTCTAGGCATGGCCGTGAGGCCAGCCCTCAAATGATCTAAGAACTAGATGTCCAAAGATGAAAAATACAATAGTAAAAGGTCCTACTTATAGAAACTAGTAGCCTAAGGTGTACAAAGATGAGTAAATGACATAAAAATCCACTTCCGGGCCCACTTGGTGTGTGCTTGGGCTGAGCAATGAAGCATTTTTCGTGTAGAGACTCTTCTTGGCGTTTAACTCCAGCTTTTATGCCAGTTTGGGCGTTTAACTCCCAATTAGGTGCCAGTTCCGGCGTTTAACGCTGGGAATTCTGAGGGTGACTTTGAACGCCGGTTTGGGCCATCAAATCTTGGGCAAAGTATGGACTATTATATATTGCTGGAAAGCCCAGGATGTCTACTTTCCAACACCGTTGAGAGCGCGCCAATTGGGCTTTTGTAGCTCCAGAAAATCCACTTCGAGTTCAGGGAGGTCAGAATCCAACAGCATCTGCAGTCCTTTTCAGTCTCTGAATCAGATTTTTGCTCAGGTCCCTCAATTTCAGCCAGAAAATACCTGAAATCACAGAAAAACACACAAACTCATAGTAAAGTCCAGAAAAGTGAATTTTAACTAAAAACTAATAAAAATATAATAAAAACTAACTAAAAGATACTAAAAACATACTAAAAACAATGCCAAAAAGCGTACAAATTATCCGCTCATCACAACACCAAACTTAAATTGTTGCTTGTCCCCAAGCAACTGAAAATCAAATAAGATAAAAAGAAGAGAATATACTATAGACTCCAAACTATCAATGAAACTTAGCTCCAAATTAGATGAGCGGGACTAGTAGCTTTTTGCCTCCAAACAGTTTTGGCATCTCACTTTATCCTCTGAAATTCAGAATGATTGGCTTCTTTAGGAACTCAGAATCCAGATAGTGTTATTGATTCTCCTAGTTAAGTATGATGATTCTTGAACACAGCTACTTATTGAGTCTTGGCCGTGGCCCAAAGCACTCTGTCTTCCAGTATTACCACCGGATACATACATGCCACAGACACATAATTGGGTGAACCTTTTCAGATTGTGACTCAGCTTTGCTAAAGTCCCCAATTAGAGGTGTCCAGGGTTCTTAAGCACACTCTTATTGCCTTGGATCACAACTTTATTTCTTTCTTTTTCTTTTCCTTTTCTCTTTCTCCCCCCTTTTTTTTTCGTTTTTCTCCTTCTTTTTCTCTCTCTTTTTTTTTTTTTGTGTTCACTGCTTTTTCTTGCTTCAAGAATCATTTTTATGATTTTTCAGATCCTCAGTAACATGTCTCCTTTTTCATCATTCTTTCAAGAGCCAACAATTTTAACATTCATGAACCCCAAATTCAAAAGACATATGCACTGTTTAAGCATACATTCAGAAAACAAAAGTATTGCCACCACATCAAACTAATTAAGCTAGTTTTAAAGATGAATTTGAAATCCTGTACTTCTTGTTCTTTTGTGATAAAAACAGTTTTCATTTAAGAAAGGTGATGGATTCATATTCATAGCTTTAAGGCATAGACACTAAGACACTAATGATCATAAGACACAAACATGGATAAACATAAGCACTAAAATTCGAAAAACAGAAGAATAAAGAACAAGGAAATCAAGGAACGGGTCCACCTTAGTGATGGCGGCTCTTCCTTCCTCTTGAAGGTCCTATGGAGTGCTTGAGCTCCTCAATGTCTCTTCCTTGCCTTTGTTGCTCCTCTCTCATGATTCTTTGATCTTCTCTAATTTCATGGAGGAGGGTGGCATGTTCTTGGTGCTCCACCCTTAGTTGTCCCATGTTGGAACTCAATTCTCCTAGGGAGGTGTTCAGTTGCTCCCAATAGTCTTGTGGAGGAAAGTGCATCCCTTGAGGTATCTCAGGGATCTCATGATGAGAGGGGTCTCTTGTTTGCTCCATCTTCTTCTTAGTGATGGGCTTGAGGTCATGCTTTCTCAGTTGAACCGGCTTTGGATGCCATAAATGGTTATGGAAAAACAAAAAGCAATGCTTTTACCACACCAAACTTAAAAGGTTTGCTCGTCCTCGAGCAAAGGAAGAAAGAAGAAGAGATGGAGGAGAAGGAGAGTGGTAGAGGTGATTGGTGAATGGGTGAAGAAGAAGAGAGAGTGGTGGGGTTGGTGGGGATCCTGTGGGGTCCACAGATCCTAAGGTGTCAAGGAAAAGTCATCCCTGCACCAAATGGCAATCAAAATCACGTTTTGTGCCAATTCTGGCGTTAAACGCCGGGCTAGTGCCCATTTCTGGCGTTTAACGCCAGGTTCTAGCCCTTTCCTGGCGTTTAACGCCAGTCTGGTGCCCCTTTCTGGCGTTAAACGCCCAGAATGGTGCCAGACTGGGTGTTAAACGCCCAACTGCTAGCCTCACTGGCGTTTAAACGCCAGTGAGTTCTTCCTCCAGGGTGTGCTGTTTTTCTTCCTGTTTTTCATTCTGTTTTTGCTTTTTCAATGGATTTTGTGACTTCTTATGATCATCAACCTACAAAAAAGATAAAATAACAAAAGGAAATAGTTAATTATAAAACTTTGGGTTGCCTCCCAACAAGCGCTTCTTTAATGTCATTAGCTTGACAGAGGACTCTCATGGAGCCTCACAAATGATCAGAGCAATGTTGAAACCTCCCAACACCAAACTTAGAGTTTGAATGTGGGGGTTCAACACCAAATTTAGAGTTTGGTTGTGGCCTCCCAACACCAAACTTAGAGTTTGACTGTGGGGGCACTATTTGTCTCTGATTTGAGGGAAGCTCTTCAAGCTTCCTCTCCATGATGACAGAGGGATATCCTTGAGCCTTAAACTCAAAGGATTCTCCATTCACTTGAATGATCAGTTCACCTCTATCAACATCAATCACAGCCTTTGCTGTGGCTAGGAAAGGTCTGCCAAGGATGATGGTTTCATCCATGCATTTCCCAGTCTCTAGGACTATGAAATCAGTAGGGATGTAATGGTCTTCAATCTTCACCAAAACATCCTCTACAAGTCCATAAGCTTGTTTTCTTGAGTTGTCTGCCATCTCTAGTGAGATTCTTGCAGCTTGTACCTCAAAGATCCCTAGCTTCTTCATTACAGAGAGAGGCATGAGGTTTACACTTGACCCTAAGTCACACAGAGCCTTCTTGAAGGTCATGGTGCCTATGGTACAAGGTATGGAAAACTTCCCAGGATCTTGTCTCTTTTGAGGTAATTTCTGCCTAGACAAGTCATCCAGTTCTTTGGTGAGCAAAGGGGGTTCATCCTCCCAAGTCTCATTTCCAAATAACTTGTCATTTAGCTTCATGATTGCTCCAAGGTATTTAGCAACTTGCTCTTCAGTGACATACTCATCCTCTTCAGAGGAAGAATACTCATCAGAGCTCATGAATGGCAGAAGTAAGTCCAATGGAATCTCTATGGTCTCATTTTGAGCCTCAGATTCCCATTGTTCCTCATTGAGGAACTCAGAGGAGATTGGTACACGCCCACTGAGGTCTTCCTCAGTGGCGTCCTCCTCCTCTCTTTCCTCTCCATATTCGGCCATGTCTATGGCTTTGCACTCTCCTTTTGGATTTTCTTCTGTGTTGCTTGGAAGAGTACTTGGAGGGAGTTCAGTAATTTTCTTGCTCAGCTGTCCCACTTGTGCCTCCAAATTCCTAATGGAGGACCTTGTTTCAGTCATGAAACTTTGAGTGGTTTTGATTAGATCAGAGACCATGGTTGCTAAGTCAGAGTGGCTCTGCTTAGAATTCTCTGTCTGTTGCTGAGAAAATGATGGAAAAGGCTTGCCATTGCTAAACCTGTTTCTTCCACCATTATTATTGTTGAAACCTTGTTGAGGTCTCTCTTGATTCTTCCATGAGAAATTTGGGTGATTTCTCCATGAAGAATTATAGGTGTTACCACAGGGTTCTCCTAGGTAATTCACCTCTTCCATTGAAGGGTTCTCAGGATCATAAGCTTCTTCCTCAGATGAAGCCTCCTTAGTACTGCTTGGTGCATTTTGCATTCCAGACAGACTTTGAGAAATCAAATTGACTTGTTGAGTCAATATCTTGTTCTGAGCCAAAATGGCGTTCAGAGTGTCAATCTCAAGAACTCCTTTCTTCTGACTAGTCCCATTGTTCACAGGATTTCTTTCAGAAGTGTACATGAATTGGTTATTTGCAACCATTTCAATCAATTCTTGAGCTTCTGCAGGCGTCTTCTTCAGATGAAGGGATCCTCCAGCAGAGCTATCCAAAGACATCTTGGATAGTTCAGAGAGACCATCATAGAAAATACCTATGATGCTCCATTCAGAAAGCATGTCAGAAGGACATTTTCTGATTAATTGTTTGTATCTTTCCCAAGCTTCATAGAGGGATTCTCCATCCTTCTGTCTGAAGGTTTGGACTTCCACTCTAAGCTTACTCAATTTTTGAGGTGGAAAGAACTTTGCCAAGAAGGCATTGACTAGCTTTTCCCATGAGTCCAGGCTTTCTTTAGGTTGAGAGTCCAACCATGTCCTAGCTCTGTCTCTTAAAGCAAAAGGGAATAGCATCAGTCTATAGACCTCAGGGTCAACCCCATTAGTCTTGACTGTGTCACAGATTTGCAAGAACTCAGCTAAAAACTGATGAGGATCTTCCATTGGAAGTCCATGGAACTTGCAATTCTGTTGCATTAGAGAAACTAATTGAGGTTTTAGCTCAAAGTTGTTTGCTCCAATGGCAGGGATAGAGATGCTTCTCCCATAGAAATCAGGAGTAGGTGCAGTAAAGTCACCCAGTACCTTCCTTGCATTGTTGGCATTGTTGTTGTTTTCGGCTGCCATGGGTTCTTCTTTGAAGAATTCGGTCAGGTCCTCTGAAGAAAGTTGTGATTTAGCTTCTCTTAGCTTTCTCTTCAAGGTCCTTTCAGGTTCAGGGTCAGCTTCAACAAGAATGCCTTTGTCTTTGTTCCTGCTCATATGAAAGAGAAGAGAACAAGAAAATATGGAATCCTCTATGTCACAGTATAGAGATTCCTTGAGGTGTCAGAGGAAGAAAAATGGAAGACAGAGGTAGAAAATTCGAACTTATCAAAGAAGATGGAGTTCGAATTTTGCATTAAGGAATAGTGTTAGTCCATAAATAGAAGGATGTGAGAAGAAGGGAAGTAATTTTCGAAAATTAAGTAAAAGATTTTGAAAACATTTTGAAAAACACTAATTGATTCTCAAAAATTAAGAATAGAAAAAGAATCAAGTGATTTTTGAAAAAGATTTGAAATTAGAAATCAAAAAGATTTGATTGAAAACTTATTTTGAAAAAGATGTGATTGAAAAATTATGATTTTGAAAAAGATATGATTGAAAAGATATGATTTGAAAACAATTTTAAAAGATATGATTTGAAAACAATTTTAAAAAGATATGATTTGAAAACAATTTTAAAAAAGATTTGATTTTAAAAAAATTAATGACTTGCCTAACAAGAAAAGATATGATTCAAACATAAAACCTTCCTCAACAGAAAAGGCAAAAAATGTTCAATCAAATCATTAATTGTTAGTAAGTATCTTTGAAAAAGGAAAGAAATTGATTTTGAAAACATTTGATTGAAAAGATATGATTTGAAAAAGATTTGATTTTGAAAAACCTTGAAAAAAATTGATTTTGAAAACAAAATCTTCCCCCTTTGCCATCCTGGCGTTAAACGCCCAGAATGGTGCACATTCTGGCGTTTAACGCCCAAACTACTACCCTTTTGGGCGTTAAACGCCCAACCAGGCACCCTGGCTGGCGTTTAAACGCCAGTCTGTCTTCTTCACTGGGCATTTTTGAATGCCCAGCTTTTTCTGTATAATTCCTCTGCTGTATGTTCTGAATCTTCAATTCTCTGTATTATTGACTTGAAAAGACACAAATTAAAAATATTTTTGGATTTTAAAAATGAGGAATAATCAAAATGCAACTAAAATCAAATACCAATGCATGCAAGACACCAAACTTAGCAGTTTGTACACTACTGACACTAACAAAATGAGAATGCATATGAGAAACAACAAAACACTCAAGTCAATAGAATTCAAAGATCAAAACAAGGAAATCATCAAGAACAACTTGAAGATTAGTGAAGACACATGCATAAATTCGAAAAATGCAAGAAAAATAGAAACATGCAATTGACACCAAACTTAAAATGAGACACTAGACTTAAACAAGAATTGTTTTTGGTTTTTATGATTTTGTAATTTTTTTGTTTTTTTTTTTCGAAAATTAGGTGAAAAGGAAAATAAAGGTATCAAAATTCTTAATGAGAATTCCAGGAATCATGCAATGTTAGTCTAAAGCTTTAGTCTAAAGGAATTAGACATAGCTAGCTAAGCTTCAGCAAGACATTGCATTCAAGAGCTAAATTGATGAGGATCAATCAGCTTTGGTGATGATAAGAACATCACCTTGAAACACTAGAATTCATTCTTAAGAACTCTGAAGAAAAAAAATACCTAATCTAAGCAACAAGATGAACCGTCAGTTGTCCATACACAAGAACAATCCCCGGCAACGGCGCCAAAAACTTGGTGCACGAAATTGCAATCAATACAACTTCGCACAACTAACCAGCAAGTGCACTGGGTCGTCCAAGTAATACCTTACGTGAGTAAGGGTCGATCCCACGGAGATTGTTGGTATGAAGCAAGCTATGGTCACCTTGTAAATCTCAGTCAGGCAGACTCAAATGGATATAGTGATGAACGAAAATAACATAAAAGATAAAGATAGAGATACTTATGTATATCATTGGTGTAAGAGCTTCAGACAAGTGTATGGAGATGCCTTCCCTTCCGTCTCTCTGCTTTCCTACTGTCTTCATCCAATCCTTTCTTACTCCTTTCCATGGCAAGCTCGTGTAGGGTTTCACTGTTGTCAGCAGCTACCTCCCATCCGCGCAGTGAAAGCTAATGCACACACTCTGTCACAGTGCTGCCAATCACCGGTTTGGTTCCCTCCCCTACCGGAATAGAATCACTCTTTTGCGTCTGTCACTAACGCCCAGTAGGTTACAGATTTGAAGCACGTCACAGTCATTCAATCATTGAATCCTACTCAGAATACCACAGACAAGGTTTAGACCTTCCGGATTCTCTTGAATGCCGCCATCAGGTCCTGCCTATACCACGAAGATTCCGAAGAATCCAAGAGATATTCACTAAGCCTCGGATGCTTGTAGAACAAGAATGGTTGTCAGTCACTTTGTTCATAGGTGAGAATGGTGATGGGCGTCAATCATCACCTTCACCAAGTTGAAGAAAAAGTGATATCTTGGAACAAGAACAAGCGGAGTTGAATAGAAGAACAATAGTAATTGCATTAATACTCGAGGTACAGCAGAGCTCCACACCTTAATCTATGGTGTGTAGAAACTCCACCGTTGAAAATACATAAGAACAAGGTCTAGGCATGGCCGTGAGGCCAGCCCTCAAATGATCTAAGAACTAGATGTCCAAAGATGAAAAATACAATAGTAAAAGGTCCTACTTATAGAAACTAGTAGCCTAAGGTGTACAAAGATGAGTAAATGACATAAAAATCCACTTCCGGGCCCACTTGGTGTGTGCTTGGGCTGAGCAATGAAGCATTTTTCGTGTAGAGACTCTTCTTGGCGTTTAACTCCAGCTTTTGTGCCAGTTTGGGCGTTTAACTCCCAATTAGGTGCCAGTTCCGGCGTTTAACGCTGGGAATTCTGAGGGTGACTTTGAACGCCGGTTTGGGCCATCAAATCTTGGGCAAAGTATGGACTATTATATATTTCTGGAAAGCCCAGGATGTCTACTTTCCAACGCCGTTGAGAGCGCGCCAATTGGGCTTCTGTAGCTCCAGAAAATCCACTTCGAGTGCAGGGAGGTCAGAATCCAACAGCATCTGCAGTCCTTTTCAGTCTCTGAATCAGATTTTTGCTCAGGTCCCTCAATTTCAGCCAGAAAATACCTGAAATCACAGAAAAACACACAAACTCATAGTAAAGTCTAGAAAAGTGAATTTTAACTAAAAACTAATAAAAATATAATAAAAACTAACTAAAAGATACTAAAAACATACTAAAAACAATGCCAAAAAGCGTACAAATTATCCGCTCATCACTAGACCAACCAGCGAGCTGGGATCGTTATATGCCGCTAGTGGTGTTTGCGTACAATAACAGTTACCATAGGAGCATCAGAATGGCTTCGTATAAGGCTCTGTATGGGAGAAAGTGCCAATCTCCATTATGTTGGTATAAAGTTAGAGAATTGAGTTTATTGGGTCCTGAGTTAGTAGCTAAAACCACAAAATAGATTAAGAAAATCCGCAACAAAATGCTTACCGCTCAAAGCCTCCAAAAAAGCTATGCCGATCAGAGACAGAAACCTTTAACATTCGATGAAGGAGATCATGTATTCCTTAGGGTTACTCCAACAACAGGAGTGGGTAGAGTGATCAAGACAAAGAAACTAAGTCCTCGTTATATCTGTCTGTTTCAGATTCTGAAGAGAATTGGGCCGGTGGCAAATTGGATAGCTCTACCACCGTATCTTTCGAACATGCATTGCATATTTCATGCTTCGCAGCTTCAGAAGTACACTTCTAATGCCAGCCATATTTTAGAACCAGAATCAGTTCAACTGAGAGAGGATTTGATGCTTCAAGTGACTCCGGTCTGAATTGACGATACTAGTATTAAGCGGCTGCGTGGAAAAAAAGTTTTGCTAGTAAAGGTTGCTTGGAGTCCAGCTGGAATTGAGGAACACACCTAAGAATTTGAGTCAGAAATGAGGAATGACTACCCCGCACCTATTTTCAGATAACTAAATCTGAATTTTGAGGATAAAATTCTTAATTAGGTGGGTAGGAGGTAAAACCCACGAAATTAATAAATATTTAGCTAATAAATTAATTATTATTTAAAAAAATTAGGAAATTAAATTTTTATAATATAAGGAGTTAAAAATATTAAAAATATAAATTTTAAGTCTAATTTTAAAAATTTTGGCTCAAAACTGGACCAACAGGACGAACTAGTTGAACTGGATCCAAGCCGGGCCCAAGGTCCATCATATAAAAGCCAACACATAGCTTTTCTTCCCCAAATGAAAGAGAGGCACGCTGAAGAAGAGAGGGAAGGTTTAGAACCCTAATCCACTTTCCATTTCAATATTTAATCCTCTCTCAATCTGGAGCTCCAATCGCCGCACCGTTTGCAGCTATGCGACCACCTATCGAGCTTATCGAAACCACTTGAATGAAGTGGTAAGGAATTAGCTATTTCTCACCCAGTTTATTCTCCCTTCAATTTCAAAATTTTTATTTTATGGGTATTGAAGATTTTGGGTTTTTGATGTTTTAGAATTGAACTAGCTTGAGAAAATTGTTGGGTTTTGTCCATTTAATCCGTGGGTGAGGTATGCAACTGTTAAACACTTATGAATCATCAAAATTTGGTAGCCTATGTTGACTATGGTGAAATTGTGTAGCATTAGATTAAATTGTATGAATTAAAATCAAATTGGTGGATGTTGAATACTTGAGTTTAGCTTTGGAGCCTGAAAATTCAATTGGTAAAGAGTTGGAGGCCTGGGGCTTGTGGAAGGAGGGCATTTTGAGGTGTTCCGAGCTTAGGGAGGAATTGGCCAAGCTATGGTTTTGGTTTCTCATAGATAATTTATAATGTTACGTGAAAATATATACTAGTTGACTATAGGATAAGTTGATTTGTGAATGGTGCATGTTTAGTGTATATAGTTAATGGATGTTGAGTGGATGTGAATTGTAGTTGAAATTAGTAAGTAGTATTGATGAATTGTATGTTGAGATGATTGTGGTGTAGTTGGAGTTGATGAAATTATTATATATATGTATGAATGTGGTGAATGTGAAATTGAGTTAATAATGAAGTATTGGTATTTTAGGTAACTAAATAATTGATGAGTAATGGGTTGGTGTTTGATGAGTTATGACAATGCTTGAAATGGTTTTGTTTAGGATTGGGTTGATTTTAGTTTCAAAAACTTAAGGTTTTGAGTTTGGGTAAAAACACAATTTTAACCTACTTTGATGCACTGTAATATGGCCTTTGGACCCCCAAATTTGGTGAAACGTGTCTTAAATAAAAATTATGTTCGAGTAGTTTATGACGTTTGAAGAACGGACGAAAAATGAGTTTTAACAGAAAAATTATGCGCGTTCAAAATTTGGGCCTAAAAACAGGATTTTGCGGAAAATGCTAAAAGCCAGGAAATCTGGTATGCTTGTATACGCACAGTATCGTGCGCACGCATGGACCAGAGCGAAGTGGGGACTCATGCATACACACGAGGGGGACTTTGCAAGTTGAACGTATGCACAGGCTAGAAAAGTTGTTTGGTAAGTATGTACACACACTGTGATGCGTACGCACGGGAAGGAAATTTTGTCTGGTGCATGTGTACCCACAGTATCATGCGTACGTGCGATGCCTTATTTTATTCTAAAAATTATGTTTTTAACTGTTCGACCTTTTTGGCAAACTTGTGACCCTCCGAAACCACAGTTTTTTTTGAAAATTCATTATTTTTGAATTGTCAAGCATTCCTCTAGTTTTTCAGACCTCTGAAAACTCTGTTGAAGGTCTGAAGTCTAGGTCTTAGGCTACAGAATATGAGTAAGTGTATTGAGAGAGCTAGTTTTGGTATTGAAAGAGACTTGAGAAGTGTATAATTGACTTGATGAGGTATTAAAAATGATGAAAGTCATAATTGAGAAAGATGTTGGCATTGATGAATTATGATTGATTATTTCCATGGCTTACAAATTTGAAATTATTTGAGACATGAGTTTCCCTGGGTGAAAGCAGTGACTTGTCACCACTTGCTCCAAGTTGAGACTCGATACTCTGTTAACCCTATATCATAAGATGTGTGACTGGACACGTTAACTCCCCAAGTTTCCCCCGTGGACATATATATATTATTTGAGCTTCGGGTTTTTCCCAAGGATATTTCTGAGATTGGGGATATGTGCACAGAGGGACCGTCCATGATTAGCTACAAGGCCATGTCAGGTTGGCTATATAATCGACAGATAAGACTCATCAGCCATAGGACAGGCATATATCATATGCATTTATATGTTTTGCTTCAGTGTTTATTGTCTAAGTTTGCCTAATTACTTATCCATGATTATCTGCTACTTGATTTACTTGTTGTATCTGTATTCTATTTGTGTTTTCTTTGTTTAACTTGTATGTGTATATTTATCTGAGAGACCCTCTTTGGTGGAGATGTGGATGAAGATTGTTCCACCAGTGATTCGGAGGTTTGGAGGAGACTGAAGGTACATAGTTAAACTATGGCTAGAATCACTTAGTTAAATTACCTATATTATTGGTTTAGAATAAATTTTAAAATTAATTTGAGTGTCGAAGTTCTAAGATTGCCATTGGCTTTTTCAGGACCTTATATATTTTATCTATGTGGGCACCATGACCATGTTGAAATCGGTTCTCATTCCATACATATTTATGCTATTTCTCTGCATGTATATTTTGTATTTTTCCCTCTTAGAGGTTGCTTTTGAAGAAACAGGTGCTTTGTTTATATTTTGGGATAACTTTGGATTATGTAAATATATGTATGTATACTCTGGCCGGACTTAGCTTCGCAGGTTAAGTTTGGAGCTTGATAGCTGATAGAGGAGGATTTGTGACGATTCGAAAATTTAGCAAAATAATTTCTTTGTTGATAGCATAGTCCGAACCAACAAATAATCCTCCCAATCAAAGTTTAAATTTCTAATTCAAATATAAACCGAGAGTAATTAAACCTCGAGTCGTCTTTCCTAGGAACTAATGCTTAGGAGCACACAATTTTGGTTGTGAGAAGCAAAGGGTGTTTTCAATAATTGAAATAAACAAATAAAGAGATAAAAGAACAATTCAAAATTACAATTAATAAACTAATAAAAGAACAAAAGAACTATGTATATAATATAAACAAGTAATGCTATAAAGTGATGGAAAAGTGGTTCAAAACATGAATGGAACCTTGACTTGGGATGAGTTATGGAATCCCTTCCTTGCCATAACCACAACTATGATAATTATGATGGATTAATCTCACTAAGTCAACCGTTAACATCGAAGGATAGGTTAAGTGAGCATAATTGTTAATCCACAAATCCTAGGTAACTTACTAATTACCTTAGTAAGAAGCTAGCATTAGTGGAAATAATAACAACTAACAACCCAAAAATTATCACTAAATGTTGGACATTATGACTCTAGTAATCCATATACTCATTTCTTCCAAGCCAAGGGATGAAAATTTACCCAATAATCAAATTTGACATTTCATCAAACACATGGTAGGCATATTCACAAAACATAGCAAAATTGGGAAATTGATGAAAACTATGAACCACAAATGATCACAATCAACAAAGGCAACTCAATCAAACATAAAATAAGCATCAAACATCAAATTCATTAACTAGTAATCAAAATTGTAAAACTAGGTATATATTGACAAGGAAATTAAAATATATGAAAGTGTAGAACAAGTAATGTGATAAAAGAGAAAATTAAGGAATACTTACAATTAGATAGCAAAATCCAAAGCCAAAATTAAACTATAAAATACTACAAACCCTAATTAAACCTAAGAAAATTTGAGAGAAAACTAACCTAAAACTACGCTAAACTACTCCTTAGTGTATTCTATAATGTATGGTATCCAATATGGTAGTGTATGGTGTTGCTTCTCCCTTCATATATGCTCTAAAACCTTCAGAAATGGGCCAAAAAATCCCTCAAATCACGAGCCACATGACTTTTCACGCACAGGGACTTGTGCGTACGTGATAAACTACTATTTTATGATAAATCTTGTGCTTAAATTGAATGATTTTATCAACTCTTCACCTACTTATTCATATGAATTTGCATGGTTTTACAATTCCTTCCTTAGGATATGACATATGAGAAAACATGTTCCCTATGCTTTAAAATAATCAAATTTAATTATCCTTTAATACCATTCGATGCCGTGATTTGTGTGTTGAGTACTTTCAGGTTTTATAGGGCAGGAATGACTTAAAGGATGGAGAGGAAACATACAAAAATGGAAGGAAAGCACAAATTGGAGTTCTTGGAGAAACTGGCAGTGATGCGTCCGCATGGACGACGCGAACACGTGCTTTGCGTAAATCAGCATCGACGCTGATGAGCGGATAATTTATACGCTTTTTGGCATTGTTTTTAGTATGTTTTTAGTATCTTTGAGTTAGTTTTTATTATATTTTTATTAGTTTTTAGTTAAAATTCACTTTTCTGGACTTTACTATGAGTTTGTGTGTTTTTCTGTGATTTCAGGTATTTTCTGGCTGAAATTGAGGGATCTGAGCAAAAATCTGATTCAGAGACTGAAAAGGACTGCAGATGCTGTTGGATTCTGACCTCCCTGCACTCGAAGTGGATTTTCTGGAGCTACAGAAGCCCAATTGGCGCGCTCTCAACGGCGTTGGAAAGTAGACATCCTGGGCTTTCCAGCAATATATGATAGTCGATACTTTGCTCAAGATTTGATGGCCCAAACCGGCGTTCAAAGTCACCCTCAGAAATTCCAGCGTTAAACGCCGGAACTGGCACAAGAATGGGAGTTAAACGCCCAAACTGGCATAAAAGCTGGCGTTTAACTCCAAGAAGAGTCTCTACACGAAAATGCTTCATTGCTCAGCCCAAGCACACACCAAGTGGGCCCAGAAGTGGATTTTTATGTCATTTACTCATCTCTGTACACCTTAGGCTACTAGTTTTCTATAAGTAGGACCTTTTACGATTGTATTTTCATCTTGGTTCTTCTGGCTCCCTCTTTGGGGCCGAAACCAATGATCACTCTTGTTCTTATGTATTTTCAACGGTGGAGTTTCTACACACCATAGATTAAGGTGTGGAGCTCTGCTGTACCTCGAGTATTAATGCAATTACTATTGTTCTTCTATTCAATTCCGCTTGTTCTTGTTCCAAGATATCACCTGTTCTTCAACTTGATGAATGTGATGATCCGTGACACTCATCATCATTCTCACTTATGAACAAAGTGACTGACAACCACTCTTGTTCTACAAGCATACGAGGCTTAGTGAATATCTCTTGGATTCCTGATACACGACGCATGGTTGATCGCCTGACAAACGAATGCTCGCCTGACAAACGAGCCAGCCATTCCGTGAGATCAGAGTCTTCGTGGTATAGGCGAGAACTGATGGCGGCATTCAAGAGAATCCGGAAGGTCTAACCTTGTCTGTGGTATTCTGAGTAGGATTCAATGATTGAATGACTGTGACGTGCTTCAAACTCCTAGCAGGCGGGGCATTAGTGACAGACGCAAAAGGATCGATGGATTTTATTCCGGCCTGACCGAGAACCGACAGCTGATTAGCCATATGCGGTGACAGAGCATGGGAACATTTTCACTGAGAGGATGGGAGGTAGCCACTGACAACGGTGAAACCCTACATGAGCTTGCCATGGAAAGGAGTAAGAAGGATTGGGATGAAGACTGTAGGAAAGCAGAGAGACGGAAGGGAAGGCATCTTCATACGCTTATCTGAAGCTCTTACCAATGATATACATAAGTATCTCTATCTTTATCTTTATGCTTTATTCGTTTATCACTATACCCATTTGAGTTTGCCTGACTGAGATTTACAAGGTGACCATAGCTTGCTTCATAGCAACAATCTCCGTGGGATCGACCCTTACTCGCGTAAGGTTTATTACTTGGACGACCCAGTGCACTTGCTGGTTAGTTGTGCGAAGTTGTGTTTATGCCATGGTAGTGAACACCAAGTTTTTGGAGCCATTACTAGGGATTATTTGAGCTGTGAAAAGTATTGATCACAATTTCGTGCACCAAGTTTTTGGCGCCGTTGCCGGGGATTGTTTGTGTATGGACAACTGACGGTTCATCTTGTTGCTTAGATTAGGTATTATTTTTCTTCAGAGTTCTTAAGAATGAATTCTAGTATTTCAAGGTGATGTTCTTATCATCACCAAAGCTGATTGATCATCATCAATTTAGCTCTTGAATGCAATGTCCTACTGAAGCTTAGCTAGCTATGTCTAATTCCTTTAGACTAAAGCTTTAGACTAACATTGCATGATTCCTGGAATTCTCATTAAGAATTTTGATATCTTTATTTTCTTTTCCACTTAATTTTCGAAAAATCCAAAAAAATTACAAAATCATAAAAACAAAAAAAAAATATTTCTTGTTTAAGTCTAGTGTCTCATTTTAAGTTTGGTGTCAATTGCATGTTTCTGTTTTTCTTGCATTTTTCAAATTTATGCATGTATCTTCATTTATCTTCAAGTTGTTCTTGATGATTTCCTTGTTTTGATCTTTGAATTCTATTGACTTGAGTGTCAATAGTATACAAACTGCTAAGTTTGGTGTCTTACATGCATTGTTATTTGATTTTAGTTGCATTTTGATTATTCCTCATTATTAAAAATCCAAAAATATTTTTAATTTGTGTCTTTTCAAGTCAATAATACAGAGAATTAAAGATTCAGAACATACTGCAGAGGAATTATACAAAAAAAGCTGGGCATTCAAAAATGCCCAGTGAAGAAGACAGACTGGCGTTTAAACGCCAGCCAGGGTACCTGGCTGGGCGTTTAACGCCCAAAAGGGTAGAGTTTTGGGCGTTAAACGCCAGAATGTGCACCATTCTGGGCGTTTAACGCTAGGATGGCACAAGAGGGAAGATTCTGTTTTTAATTCAGATTTTTTTTCAAGTTTTCAAAGTTTTTCAAAATCAATTCTTTTTCAAATCAAATCTTTTCAATCAAATGTTTTCAAAATCAATTTCTTTCCTTTTTCAAAGATGCTTACTAACAATTAATGATTTGATTGAACATTTTAAGTATGTTGCCTTTTCTGTTGAGAAAGGTTTAATGTTTGAATCATATCTTTTCTTGTTTGGCAAGTCATTAATTTTTAAAATCAAATCTTTTTAAAATTGTTTTCAAAATCATATCTTTTCAATCATATTTTTTTTAAAACCATAACTTTTCAATCATATCTCTTTAATCACATCTTTTTCAAAATAGTTTTCAAATCAAATCTTTTTAATTTCTAATTTCAAAATCTTTTTTCAAAAATCACTTTACTTCTTTCCCACTTTTGTTTTCGAAAATCAATTAGTGTTTTTCAAAATGTTTTCAAAATCTTTTACTTAATTTTCGAAAATTACTTCCCTTCTTCTCACATCCTTCTATTTATGGACTAACACTATTCCTTAATGCAAAATTCGAACTCTATCTTCTTTGATAAGTTCGAATTTTCTACCTCTGTCTTCCATTTTTCTTTTCCTCTGACACCTCAAGGAATCTCTATACTGTGACATAGAGGATTCCATATTCTCTTGTTCTCTTCTCTTTCATATGAGCAGGAGCAGAGACAAAGGCATTCTTGTTGAAGCTGACCCTGAACCTGAAAGGACCTTGAAGCGAAAGCTAAGAGAAGCTAAGGCACAACTCTTTGTAGAGGACCTGACCGAATTCTTCAAAGAAGAAGAACACATGGCAGCCGAAAACAACAACAACAATAATGCAAGGAAGGTGCTGGGTGACTTTACTGCACCTACTTCCAACTTCTATGGGAGAAGCATCTCTATCCCTGCCATTAGAGCAAACAACTTTGAGCTTAAGCCTCAATTAGTTTCTCTAATGCAACAAAATTGCAAGTTCCATGGACTTCCATTGGAAGATCCTCATCAGTTCTTAGCTGAATTCTTGCAAATCTGTGACACTGTTAAGACTAATGGGGTTGACCCTGAGGTCTACAGACTTATGCTATTCCCTTTTGCTGTAAGAGACAGAGCTAGGACATGGTTGGACTCACAACCTAAAGAAAGCCTGGACTCTTGGGAAAAGCTAGTCAATGCCTTCTTGGCAAAGTTCTTTCCACCTCAAAAATTGAGTAAGCTTAGAGTGGAAGTCCAAACCTTCAGACAGAAGGATGGAGAATCCCTCTATGAAGCTTGGGAAAGATACAAACAATTAATCAGAAAATGTCCTTCTGACATGCTTTCTGAATGGAGCATCATAGGTATTTTCTATGATGGTCTCTCTGAACTATCCAAGATGTCTTTGGATAGCTCTGCTGGAGGATCTCTTCATCTGAAGAAGACGCCTACAGAGGCTCAAGAGCTCATTGAAATGGTTGCAAATAACCAATTCATGTACACTTCTGAAAGAAATCCTGTGAACAATGGGACAAGTCAGAAGAAAGGAGTTCTTGAGATTGATACTCTGAATGCCATTTTGGCTCAGAATAAGATATTGACCCAACAAGTCAATTTGATTTCTCAAAGTCTGTCTGGAATGCAAAATGCACCAAGCAGTACTAAGGATGCTTCATCTGAAGAAGAAGCCTATGATCCTGAGAACCCTTCAATGGAAGAGGTGAATTACCTAGGAGAACCCTATGGAAACACCTATAATTCTTCATGGAGAAATCACCCAAATTTCTCATGGAAGAATCAAGAGAGACCTCAACAAGGTTTCAACAATAATGGTGGAAGAAACAGGTTTAGCAATGGCAAGCCTTTTCCATCATCTTCTCAGCAACAGACAGAGAATTCTAAGCAGAACCCCTCTGACTTAGCAACCATGGTCTCCGATCTAATCAAAACCACTCAAAGTTTCATGACTGAAACAAGGTCCTCCATTAGGAATTTGGAGGCACAAGTGGGACAGCTAAGCAAGAAAGTTACTGAACTCCCTCCAAGTACTCTTCCAAGCAACACAGAAGAAAATCCAAAAGGAGAGTGCAAGGCCATCAACATGGCCGAATTTGGAGAGGAAGGAGAGGAAGTGAACGCCACTGAGGAAGACCTCAGTGGGCGTGCACTGACCTCCACTGAGTTCCCAAATAAGGAACCATGGGAATCTGAGGCTCAAAATGAGACTATAGAGATTCCATTGGACTTACTTCTGCCTTTCATGAGCTCTGATGAGTATTCTTCCTCTGAAGAGGATGAGTATGTCACTGAAGAGCAAGTTGCTAAATACGTTGGAGCAATCATGAAGCTAAATGACAAGTTATTTGGAAATGAGACTTGGGAAGATGAACCTCCTTTGCTCACCAAAGAACTGGATGACTTGTCTAGGCAGAAATTACCTCAAAAGAGACAAGATCCTGGGAAGTTTTCAGTACCTTGTACCATAGGCACCATGACCTTCAAGAAGGCGCTGTGTGACTTAGGGTCAAGTGTAAACCTCATGCCTCTCTCTGTAATGGAGAAGCTAGGGATCTTTGAGGTACAAGCTGCAAGAATCTCACTAGAGATGGCAGACAACTCAAGAAAACAAGCTCATGGACTTGTAGAGAATGTTTTGGTAAAGGTTGAAGACCATTACATCCCTACTGATTTCATAGTCCTAGAGACTGGGAAGTGCATGGATGAAACCATCATCCTTGGCAGACCCTTCCTAGCCACAGCAAAGGCTGTGATTGATGTTGATGGAGGTAAACTGATCATTCAAGTGAATGAAGAATCCTATGTGTTTAAGGCTCAAGGATATCCCTCTGTCATCATGGAGAAGAAGCATGAAGAGCTTCTCTCAATTCAGAGTCAAACAGAGCCCCCACAGTCAACTTCTAAGTTTGGTGTTGGGAGGCCACAACCAAACTCTAAGTTTGGTGTTGAACCCCCACATTCAAACTCTAAGTTTGGTGTTGGGAGGTTCCAACATTGCTCTGAGTATCTGTGAGGCTCCATAAGAGCCCTCTGTCAAGCTACTGACATTAAAGAAGCGCTTGTTGGGAGGCAACCCAATGATTATATTTTATATATTTCTCTTTGTTATTTTATGTTTTTTGTAGGTTGATGATCATAAGAAGTCACAAAATCAATTGAAAAAGCAAAAACAGAATGAAAAACAGGAAGAAAAACAGCACACCCTGGAGGAAGAATTCACTGGCGTTTAAACGCCAGTGAGGCTAGCAGTTGGGCGTTTAACGCCCAGTCTGGCACCATTCTGGGCGTTTAACGCCAGAAAGGGGCACCAGACTGGCGTTAAACGCCAGAAAAGGGCAAGAACCTGGCGTTAAACGCCAGGAATGGGCACCAGCCCGGCGTTTAACGCCAGAAATGGCTCAAAACGTGATTTTGAGCAACATTTGGTGCAGGGATGACTTTTCCTTGACACCACAGGATCTGTGGACCCCACAGGATCCCCACCTACCCCACCACCACTCTCTCTCTTCTTCCCCCATTCACCAATCACCTCAATACCTCTTCCCCAAAAACCCCTCACCTATCAAATCCCATCTTTCTCTTCACCACTCACATCCATCCTTCATAAAACCCCACCAACCTCACTCTTCAAATTCAAACCACTTTCCCTCCCAAACCCACCCATAATGGCCGAACCCCATCTCCCCTCTCCTATATAAACCCTTCTTCACCACTTCATTTTCACACAACCTAAACACCACTTTTCCCCCTCTTTGGCCGAACACATAAGCCATCTCCTTCTTCCTCATTTCTTCTTCTTCTACTCTCTTCTTTCTTCTTTTGCTCGAGGACGAGCAAACCTTTTAAGTTTGGTGTGGTAAAAGCGTTGCTTTTTCGTTTTTCCATAACCATTTATGGCATCCAAGGCCGGAAAAACCTCTAGAAAGAGGAAAGGGAAGGCAAAAGCTTCCACCTCCGAGTCATGGGAGATAGATAGATTCATCTCAAGGGTGCATCAAGACCACTTCTATGAAGTTGTGGCCTTGAAGATGGTGATCCCCGAGGTCCCCTTTTCACTCAAAAAGGGTGAATATCCGGAGATCCGCCATGAGATCCGAAGAAGAGGTTGGGAAGTGCTCACCAACCCTATTCAACAAGTCGGAATCTTGATGGTTCAAGAGTTCTATGCCAATGCATGGATCACCAAGAACCATGATCAAAGTGTAAACCCGGATCCAAAAAATTATCTTACAATGGTTCGGGGGAAATACTTGGATTTTAGTCCGGAAAATGTAAGGTTAGCATTCAACTTGCCCATGATGCAAGGAGATGAACATCCTTACACTAGAAGGGTCAACTTTGATCAAAGGTTGGACCAAGTCCTCACAGTCATATGTGAAGAGGGCGCACAATGGAAGAGAGATTCAAGAGGGAAGCCGGTTCAATTGAGAAGGCATGACCTCAAGCCCATGGCTAGAGGATGGTTGGAGTTTATCCAATGCTCAATCATTCCCACTAGCAACCGATCCGAAGTTACTTTAGACCGGGCCATCATGATTCATAGCATCATGATTGGAGAAGAAGTGGAAGTTCATGAGGTTATAGCCCAAGAACTCTATAAAGTGGCGGACAAGTCTTCCACCTTGGCAAGGCTAGCCTTTCCTCATCTCATTTGTCACCTCTGTTATTCAGTTGGAGTTGACATAGAAGGAGATATCCCCATTGATGAGGACAAACCCATCACCAAGAAAAGGATGGAGCAAACAAGAGACCCCTCTCATCATGAGATCCCTGAGATACCTCAAGGGATGCACTTTCCTCCACAAGACTATTGGGAGCAAGTAAATACCTCCCTAGGAGAATTGAGTTCCAACATGGGACAACTAAGGGTGGAGCACCAAGAGCATTCCATCCTCCTCCATAAAATTAGAGAAGATCAAAGAATCATGAGAGAGGAGCAACAAAGACAAGGAAGAGACATTGAGGAGCTCAAGCACTCCATAAGACCTTCAAGAGGAAGAACAAGCCGCCATCACTAAGGTGGACCCGTTCTTTAATCTCCTTGTTCTTTAAATTTCTGTTTTTCGAATTCTATGCTTATGGTTATCTATGTTTGTGTCTTGTGATCATTAGTGTCTTAGTGTCTATGCCTTAAAGTTATGAATGTCCTATGAATCCATCACCTTTCTTAGAGATTGTTCTTAATTGAAAAAGAAAAGAATTGCATGAATTTTGAATTTTATAACAGTTTAATTATCTTGATGTGGTGGCAACACTTTTGTCTTCTGAATGTATGCTTAAACAGTGCATATGTCTTTTGAATTTGTGGTTCATGGATGTTGGCTCTTGAAAGAATGATGAAAAAGGAGACATGTTACTGAGGATCTGAAAAATCATAAAAATGATTCTTGAAGCAAGAAAAAGAGGCGAAAAAAAAAACCGAAAAAAAGAAAGAAAAAAAGAAAGAAAAAGAAAGAAATAAAGTTGTGATCCAAGGCAATAAGAGTGTGCTTAAGAACCCTGGACACCTCTAATTGGGGACTTTAGCAAAGCTGAGTCACAATCTGAAAAGGTTCACCCAATTATGTGTCTGTGGCATGTATGTATCCGGTGGTAATACTGGAAGACAGAGTGCTTTGGGCCACAGCCAAGACTCAATAAGTAGCTGTGTTCAAGAATCACCATACTTAACTAGGAGAATCAATAACACTATCTGGATTCTGAGTTCCTAAAGAAGCCAATCATTCTGAATTCCAAAGGATAAAGTGAGATGCCAAAACTATTCAGAGGCAAAAAGCTAAAAGCCCCGCTCATCTAATTAATACTGATCTTCATAGATGTTTTTGGTGTTCATTGCATATTCTCTTCTTTTTATCCTATTTGATCTTCAGTTGCTTGGGGACAAGCAACAATTTAAGTTTGGTGTTGTGATGAGCGGATAATTTGTACGCTTTTTGGCATTGTTTTTAGTATGTTTTTAGTATGATCTAGTTAGTTTTAGTATGTTTTATTAGTTTTTTAATTAAAATTCACTTTTCTAGACTTTACTATGAGTTTGTGTGTTTTTCTGTGATTTCAGGTATTTTCTGGCTGAAATTGAGGGATCTGAGCAAAAATCTGATCCAGAGACTCAAAAGGACTGCAGATGCTGTTGGATTCTGACCTCCCTGCACTCGAAGTGGATTTTCTGGAGCTACAGAAGCCCAATTGGCGCGCTCTCAACGGCGTTGAAAAGTAGACATCCTGGGCTTTCCAGCATTATATGATAGTCCATACTTTGCCTAAGATTTGATGGCCCAAACCGGCGTTCAAAGTCACCTCATGACATTTTTACACGTTTCATTGTATACTTTCCACGGCATGAGTCTCTAAACCCCATGGTTGGGGGTGAGGAGCTCTGCTGTGTCTTGATGGATTAATGCAATTACTACTGTTTCTTATTCAATCATGCTTGCTTCCATTCTAAGATATCACTTGCTCTTAACCCGGATGAATGTGATGATCCGTGACACTCATCATCATTCTCAACTATGAACATGTGCCTGACAACCACCCCTGTTCTACTTTAGATTGAGTAGATATCTCTTGGATTCCTTAACCAGAATCTTCGTGGTATAAGCTAGAACTGATGGCGGCATTCAAGAGAATCCGGAAGGTCTAAACCTTGTCTGTGGTATTCTGAGTAGGATTCAATGACTGAATGACTATGACGTGCTTCAAACTCCTAGCAGGCGGGGCGTTAGTGACAGACGCAAAAGGATCGATGGATTCTATTCCGGCCAGACCGAGAACCGACAGCTGATTAGCCATGCTGTGACAGAGCATAGGAACATTTTCACTGAGAGGATGGGAGGTAGCCACTGACAACGGTGAAACCCTACATACAGCTTGCCATGGAAGGAGCCTTGCGTGTTTGATGAAGAAGACAGTAGGAAAGCAGAGATTCAGAAGATGGAGCATCTCCAAAGCCTTAACCTATTCTCCATTACTGCTGAACAAGTAACCATTTCATGTTCTTTTGCTTTTTACAATCAATCCTGATAATTTCTGATATCCTGACTAAGATTTACAAGATAACCATAGCTTGCTTCAAGCCGACAATCTCCGTGGGATCGACCCTTGCTCATGCAAGGTATTACTTGGACGACCCAGTGCACTTGCTGGTTAGTTGTGTGGGATTGCAAAAGTGTTATTGCAATTTCGTGCACCAAGTTTTTGTGATGAGCGGATAATTTGTACGCTTTTTGGCATTGTTTTTAGTATGTTTTTAGTATCTTTTAGTTAGTTTTTAGTATATTTTTATTAGTTTTTAGCTAAAATTCACTTTTCTGGACTTTACTATGAGTTTGTGTGTTTTTCTGTGATTTCAGGTATTTTCTGACTGAAATTGAAGGTTCTGAGCAAAAATCTGATTCAGAGACTGAAAAGGACTGCAGATGCTGTTGGATTCTGACCTCCCTGCACTCGAAGTGGATTTTCTGGAGCTACAGAAGCCCAATTGGCGCGCTCTCAACGGCATTGGAAAGTAGACATCCTGAGCTTTCCAGCAATATATAATAGTCCATACTTTGCCCAAGATTTGATGGCCCAAATCGGCGTAGCAATTCGGCCTCAGAAATTCCAGCGTTAAACGCCGGAACTGGCATAAAACTTGGAGTTAAACGCCCAAACTGGCATGAAAGCTGGCGTTTAACTCCAGAAAATGTCTCTACACGAAAATGCTTCATTGTTCAGCCCAAGCACACACCAAGTGGGCCCGGAAGTGAATTTTTCTGTCATTTACTCATTTTTGTAAACCTTAGGATACTAGTTTACTATTAATAGGATCTTTTGACATTGTATCTGTACCTCATGACATTTTTACACGTTTCATTGTACACTTTCCACAGCATGAGTCTCTAAACCCCATGGTTGGGGGTGAGGAGCTCTGCTGTGTCTTGATGGATTAATGCAATTACTACTGTTTCTTATTCAATCATGCTTGCTTCCATTCTAAGATATCACTTGCTCTTAACCCGGATGAATGTGATGATCCGTGACACTCATCATCATTCTCAACTATGAACATGTGCCTGACAACCACCTCTGTTCTACTTTAGATTGAGTAGATATCTCTTGGATTCCTTAACCAGAATCTTCGTGGTATAAGCTAGAACTGATGGCGGCATTCAAGAGAATCCGGAAGGTCTAAACCTTGTCTGTGGTATTCTGAGTAGGATTCAATGACTGAATGACTGTGACGTGCTTCAAACTCCTAGCAGGCGGGGCGTTAGTGACAGACGCAAAAGGATCGATGGATTCTATTCCGGCCTGACCGAGAACCGACAGCTGATTAGCCATGCTGTGACAGAGCATAGGAACATTTTCACTGAGAGGATGGGAGGTAGCCACTGACAACGGTGAACCCTACATACAGCTTGCCATGGAAGGAGCCTTGCGTGTTTGATGAAGAAGACAGTAGGAAAGCAGAGATTCAGAAGATGGAGCATCTCCAAAGCCTCAACCTATTCTCCATTACTGCTGAACAAGTACCTATTTCATGTTCTTTTGCTTTTCACAATCAATCCTGATAATTTCTGATATCCTGACTAAGATTTACAAGATAACCATAGCTTGCTTCAAGCCGACAATCTCCGTGGGATCGACCCTTGCTCACGCAAGGTATTACTTGGACGACCCAGTGCACTTGCTGGTTAGTTGTGCGGGATTGCAAAAGTGTTATTGCAATTTCGTGCACCAAGTTTTTGGCGCCGTTGCCGGGGATTGTTTGTGTATGGACAACTGATGGTTCATCTTGTTGCTTAGATTAGGTATTTATTTTTTTTCGAAATTCTTGAAGATGAATTCTAGAGTTTCATGATGATTTGTTGAAATCTGGCTGGCTGAGAAGCCATGTCTAGTCTCATTGGACCGAGGTTTCAACTTATCATCATAGAAGCTTGTTAATTTTTTATCAATCTTGCTTTTGGAGCAGTGATCTGCTAAGGCTTGGCTGGCCTTTGGCCATGTCTAGTGTTTTGGACCGAAGCTTTCTTTGAAAGCTTGGCTGGCTGTGAAGCCATGTCTAATTCCTGGACCGGAGTCTTAGACTAGCATTGCACTGATTCCTGGAATTCTCATTAAGAATTTTGATATCTTTTTCCACTTAATTTTCGAAAATCACAAAAAAATTCACAAAATCATAAAAACCAAAAATATTTGATGTTTCTTGCTTGAGTCTAGTGTCTCATCTTAAGTTTGGTGTCAATTGCATACATTCATTCATGTGTCTTAAGGATCTTCAAGTAATTCTTGATGATTTCTTACTCTGATCTTTGAATTCTTTTGACTTGAGCGTTTATGTGTCTCATATAGTGTCAGTAGTATACAAACTGCTAAGTTTGGTGTCAATTGCATGCTTTTATTTTTCTCTTGATTTTCGTTTTTGCATGTTCGGAGTCCCTTTTTGATTCATAAAAATTCTAAGTTTGGTGTCCTCTTTGTGTTTTCCTTTAAAATTTTCGAAAATTAGTGTGTGATTTTCTAAAAATTTTAAGTTTGGTGTCTTTTTGTTGTTTTTCTCTTTCCTCTTTTCAAAAATCAAATCTTCTTCATAAAAATTTTTCAATCATATCTTTTTAATTGCTGTTTTCAAAATCTTTTTAATTAACTAATTGATTCAGTTCTCAATTTGCTTTGATTTTATTTTCTTTTTAATTTTCGAATTTTTATTTTATTTTATTTTATTTTAATTTTTTTCGTTTAATTCAAAAAAAAAAAACAAAAAAAACAAAATTTATCTATTTGCAATCATTATCATTTCCCTTTTGTCCATTATGGACCTAAGAGGGATTGATCAGTCCAAAAGGACTCTGGGGTCATATGCTAACCCCATTACAGCTGCATATGGGAGTAGCATCTGTACACCTCCCATCAAAGCAAGCAGCTTTGAGCTAAATCCTCAACTCATTATCATAGTGCAGCAAAACTGCCAGTATTTCGGTCTTCCACAGGAAGAACCTACTGAGTTTCTGGCACAATTCTTACAAATTGCTGACACAGTACATGATAAAGAGGTAGATCAGGATGTCTACAGACTATTACTGTTTCCATTTGCTGTAAAAGATCAAGCTAAAAGGTGGTTGAATAA